>NC_056740.1:496193599-496241099 GCF_019279795.1 Protopterus annectens | reverse complement strand
ATGCAATTCATGGTCTCTGTGTACTGATATATTAGCATGCTTTGTAGATGTGTAGCATATGTTCAAATCCAGTACTGTATGCATTTCATGGACTCTGTGTACTGATATTTTAGCATGCTTTGTAGATGTGTAGCATATGTTCAAATCCAGTACTGTATGCATTTCATGGACTCTGTGTACTGATATTTTAGCATGCTTTGTAGATATGTAGCATATGTTCAAATCCAGTACTGTATGCATTTCATGGAATCTGTGTAATGATATTTTAGCATGCCTTGTAGATGTGTAGCATATGTGCAAATCCAGTACTGTATGCATTTCATGGAATCTGTGTAATTATATTTTAGCATGCTTTGTAGATAGGTAGGTAGGTAGGTTCATACTAGACTAACTGGCCATATGGGACATTTTTTTAAGTCTAGCCAATTACCCCAAGTAAGAATCAAACCCTGCACCTTGTGTCTGCAAGGTAATCACCTTAACCATTAAGCCAGATGTATAGTATATGTTCAAATCCAGTACTGTATGCATTTCATGGACTCTGTGTACTGGTATTTTAGCATGCTTTGTAGATGTGTTACATATGTTCAAATCCAGTACTGTATGCATTTCATGGAATCTGTGTAATGATATTTTAGCATGCTTTGTAGATGGGTAGGTGATGTTACGTATGTAGCATATGTTCAAATCCAGTAGTGTATGCATTTTATGGACTCTATGTAATGATACTTTAGCATGCTTTGTAGATGTGTAGCATAGGTTCAAATCCAGTACTGTATGCATTTCATGGACTCTGTGTGCTGATATTTTAGCAGGCTTTGTAGATGTGTAGCATATGTTCAAATCCAGTACTGTATGCATTTCATGGAATCTGTGTAATGATATTTTAGCATGCCTTGTAGATGTGTAGCATATGTGCAAATCCAGTACTGTATGCATTTCATGGAATCTGTGTAATCATATTTTAGCATGTTTTGTAGATAGGTAGGTAGGTAGGCTCATACTAGACTAACTGGCCATATGGGACATTTTTTTAAGTCTAGCCAATTACCCCAAGTAAGAATCAAACCCCGCACCTTGTGTCTGCAAGGTAAACACCTTAACCATTAAGCCAGATATGTAGTATATGTTCAAATCCAGTACTGTATGCATTTCATGGACTCTGTGTACTGGTATTTTAGCATGTTTTGTAGATGTGTAGCATATGTTCAAATCCAGTACTGTATGCATTTCATGGACTCTGTGTACTGGAATTTTAGCATGCTTTGTAGATGTGTAGCATATGTACAAATCTAGTACTGTATGCATTTCATGGACTCTGTATACTGATATTTTAGCATGCTTTGTAGATGGGTAGGTGATGTTCCGTATGTAGCATATGTTCAAATCCAGTAGTGTATGCATTTTATGGACTTTATGTAATGATACTTTAGCATGCTTTGTAGATGTGTAGCATAGGTTCAAATCCAGTACTGTATGCATTTCATGGACTCTGTTTGCTGATATATTAGCATGCTTTGTAGATGTGTAGCATATGTTCAAACCCAGTACTGTATGCATTTCATGGAATCTGTGTAATGATATTTTAGCATGCTTTGTAGATGTGTAGGTGATGTTCATTTAGTAATTGCTGTATTTCCTTATGATGATGCCCAGTATAATGATGTACTCCACTGAGCTGTTTTTCATGAAAAACACTTAAGCAATCAATAGTGTGGAATACTTACTGTTATTTGTTATTTTATGGAAATAAATGCTTAGAATTTTCAGAAGTTTCCTCCAGTGGCATGATTCTGCTGACAGCCATGCAATGTGGGTAACAGCCAATTCAGAGAGGATAGCAATATTGTTATAGGCCAGTGCATACCTGTTGCATGTCATCTCTAGCAGTTTCTACAGTTTACTTATTAACTGATGTTACTCTAGCACTGGTCCGAGAGGTATGTTTCCATGTTGTGATCCCGGTATTACAATATGATCCTGCCCTCAGAGATGTACTTTGTTGGACTGTATTACTTGTGTTCACATTATATGATGGTTACACTGGCACACCTGCTTTACTGTACAATCACATATAATACATTGAAAAGGTGCTGCAGCAGTTGTCTTCAGCCAATACTGACATCAGTAAAATGAATTCTTGAATGATGATAAAGTTTATAAGAAAGTTTAATTATATGAGTTACTGAATACCTATAAGTTGATTTATGATAACTTATTAGATTTGAAAAACAAGAGTCCGATAGTAAGCAGAGTCCGTGAACCAAAAACTGTTAAATATTTATTACTAATAAAAATGAAGCACTTTTTGTTGACGCTAATGCGCCAACTTCTTCAGATTCAAAGGCATGTCAGACTGCCGAGCAGTCCAAAAATCCATGCCCCTGCAATGAAGAAATGCCGCAATTTCCAGTTACATGAGCGAGTCCGCTCACATGTGTACAATGTAACACTAAACTCCCCCATATGTTAAACAACTTACAAAATTAAAAATAAAAATAATTTATTTATTTTTTCTTCCAATATAGCTGCTCGTAGTTGCGTGGGTTTGCGCGGGTTTGCCCATTGCTTAGCTACAGTTAGCAGCTTAGACACCAGAAGAGGATAATAAATAAAATATATGCAAATTAAACAACATAGCGATAGCGTAGTGGTTAGAGCCTTCGCACAAAGAGGAGGCATTCCCAGTTCGAGTCCCACTACTGCACATTCCATTTTCTGTGAGAAATCTGTATACAAAAATATTTCCTGACATTTTTTTATGTATAAGTTTTGTAAAAAGCATTGAAATGTTAAATGCAGTAGTGAACAAATTATATATATATGAAGGTGAAATGGTTATGCATTCTGAGGCATGAGTGCCCTATTTTAAGCAATATAAAGTACAGCTAAGCACATTTTACCATTATTGGGCATATTTAAATACAATTGCGCATAGCTGCGCACCATGCTAACCAGCGCAACCGCAATGTATTTACGCATAGCTACACACCGCACTAACCAGCGCAACGTCGGGCAACTTCAGGCAAAGTCAGGCAAAGTTGAGCAAAGTCGGGTAAACATGCTCACACCTGCTTTACTGTTCCTTAACCAGTCAGGTCTGCTCAGCAGGAAAATAAAAAGCAGTGACAGGGCTCGAACTCAGGATACTGTGCACTATAGTCACAGTACTTAACCACTAAACCATGACAGCATTTCACAAACATGCACTTTCAACAGACACATATCTATCAAAGGAATTTTAAACATTGCCAACATCAGCTAAGCAGGCAAGCCTACAGTTGAGTTTTTCCAGAACTGGCCAATCACAAATAAGTGTGGGAAATGAGGCATATTTAAGCTCCACAGGTGGGAATACTTGCTATAACTGGTTGTAGCTTCCTTCTGCAGTCAGCATGGCTGGTGTTGGTGAAGGCACTCGATTTAGAGCTCAATGCTGGGCCATCCAGGAGACCAAAATTATGGTTTGGCTCCTCATCCACAAACATGAGGAAAGACTCCTGTGGCGTCAGTACCAGGGTATCCAATATAAAATGGAGGCCTGGAACCATCTTGCCCATGATCTCACCAGTGCCACTGGTGTTCCTCGGACTGGTGAGCAGGTCAGGCACCATCATTCTGACCTGAAGTGATGTAGGGGGGATTAACTGGACCAGTGGATCCAGGAATCCTGTACGATGCCTAATGCCCCAGTACTGAGTAAGTAGCCATTGTATTAAGTAGTTAGGAACTGCCATGCTTGTCTATACTATGGATAGGTATGTCTCAATATCACTGCATTTACTTCACAGCTGCAGGGGACCGGGCTATGAACCTGCAAGCCCATGAAGATAGGCTGCAAAGGCTGTGTCATGAGGCAGGTTAGTAAGTATTCTGCATGTACTGTTATATAAAATAAATGAGAGAGCCTTCAAAAAGTAATTTAACCAATAAATAAAGGTGTAATGCTCATTTAATAAATGTATAATTCCTGGAGTGTGTCTGTGTCATTTTCTTTGATATTTTTGCTTTCTACAAATAGTACTGTTGTATTAAGCAGTGACAACCCACACTTGGATAGGCCCATATAATGTGGATGAAGGGAGTGCCAGTAGCTTTTATGCATATTTACAGTCCTCAACTGTTGGTTCATGCCCAGCATATACAGCTTAATCTGGCACCTGAGTAGCTTGGTATTGTGTTCCCCAGAAATGTCAGTGTGCTGCCAGAAATGTAGGGAGCTGTTAACATATAACTGATACTTTTACCTGAACATATCTAGATAGTTATATGAAAGTAGATCTGTCAGTGTACCATCTTAGCAGTAGTGTGTGTGAGCAACTCTCAAAATATGTTGCAGTAACATCTGCATCTTGGACAGGTTGTATGTAAGATACAGCTCGTGTATATAATGATCTAGCAAAATCCAATTGCACAATATAAGGACATTGGGTAGTGCAATAATACATGTAAGGGACATATAACTGCAGTTAATAGGAATGTAGTGAAAACTTGAAGGATATATAAGTTGTTAATTGAGCTATCTTTTCCCACACTACTGTAAGTGCATATAAAATGCAATTCCACACCTCAATCCGTATGTCTAATCTCAAAACATTTGTTGGGACATATGTCCTATTGGTTTATAAATATTTGCATTTATTTCTATACATGTGCCCTGTTAAAATACCACAATATTGATGGCCTGCTGCCGTCAATTCAACCTGCATGCTGTTGTAATGTCCACTATTGTTCTATATATGCATGTGTTATGCTTGCTTTTCAACTGTTGAAAATCTGGTGTGTTGGTTTAATGGGAATACTTCTGCATGCTGTTATAACTAATTGGGGATGCTGTTGACTGTTACTAAACCATATCTTTATTAAACTCTCCAAAACATAGTTCGTATGAGAAGGCTGGTCCCAGCGGACCCACCTGTCCCACCTCAGCTGGCCATGGCACATGGCACCAACAAATCTGGTGCCCAGCCTGGGACATCCTCCTCCGTTGGCCCTGTGCCACCTTTGGGTGGAAGTGCTGCAGGAGATGGGGCTCGGCCCCCCCATGCAAGCGTGGGCAGAGGGGCAGCTATCACCCTTTGAACGGTCCGGGCTGTGGTGCATAGAGATTGAATGTTCTGTTGCTGAACCTCTACGCCAGCTTGAGGCCTGAGTGGCGCAACTCCTAGGTTATCCTGCCCCTCCTACACAGCCCCCAGCACAGCCACCCTCTGGGCCATGAAGGTGCAGTGGTGACTGCCCATGGGTGAGGACCTCAGTCCCTCTGTTTCCATCTGGGGGCTCATGGGCTTGCGATTTCCAAACATCCCTCCCCATCAAAGGTGTTCAACCACCACATGTGTCATATACCACCCCTGTATGCATCTTGTTTGTCTTGTCTGTTTCCCTCCCCAACCTACCTCCCCAAATATACCTACTTCCCCTACCCCACATTCCACTCTCGCCTAAAAAATAGGCAATCTGCTTCCAAAAAAAAAAATTACGCCCCATGCATAGCTGCCCATTTTGCAAACATGTCCACTGGACACCTGAAATGTTATTTAATTGGCATTAAAACATGCTTTGTTGTCTTCACCCCTCTCTCAGAGGTTGAAGGGTTCATATCTACCTCCAAATTTATTGCATATGCACAGCTGTTGCTGTTGAAGAAATGGGCAGCTATGGACCTTCCCTACACCTGTCCTGCACATCCCGAGCTATTTTCCATACTGTCTTTCCCTCTTTGTGTCCCTTTTTCAACACTTTCCTATCTCCCCATTTTTCTTTTCTTTCAAAGAAATTAGCGCGAAGGTGAGCAGGAGTAAGCACTATTAAGCAGTAGTTAGCGGGTTTGCGCAGGTTTGCACTTGTTTGCACTTGGCTAAGCAATGTGCAGCAATGCTCAAACCTGTGCAAACCCACTTACAACTTCTTAAAAGTGCCTTAGTCACTCTGTATGTGAGGGCCCTAATTCTGCTCAGGAACAAAATAAAACACCTCTGTAAGTCTCGAACCCCGGACCTTGCACACACTACACAACATGAAGTACCACTAAGCCACGGTAAATATACATCAAGTTGGTGCTTAAATAATTATATCATGCATCAGAATGAGTGAATGTAAAGGAAAATTAGGAATACCATACCACACAACTTGTTCTGTGGATGTTGACCAACAGTTGTTGTGGGATTACATTACATGACTGTGATAGGAGAAGCAGCCATTCTAGCAGGAAATAATGTACACCATCACTTTACAACCCCACACAGTATCACAGCAGGACAAACACTGGCATATCTGTTTAGGGCAGAGGCTATACCTCTCAACTGTCCCTAGTTTTCAGGGATGTCCCTGATTTTGACACAAATTTTAGCTCTGTCCCTCTGAATCCCTCCAAAAACTACTGACTTTGGGCAGAAAGGTGGTGAATTACACTTAATGAATAATGACAATAACTAAGACACTACTTTTACTTCAGAAAAGGTGTATTAATTCATATGCTCTGATTCTCTCAATGTTTCAACTTAAGGTGTCCCTGATTGTCCATGACTTTTTCTTGACTTATCCCTTTGTCTGTTCAAATATGTACCTGATTGGTTGAGAAGTCTGGCAGAGGCAGAAACACAGAGGCATATTAGCCTTTCTGCTGTTACACACTGTGCAAATAGCTTTGGAAGGAGCTTCAGAAGCATACCCTTATGTAGGAATACAACACTAAAATACAAATGGATTTAGCCATGTACTTGTAGCAACCAACTGTAACAATGCCATTGCTCTATTGCTGAAAAGACCTGTGTGATGCACAGACAAAAAAATAACAGGCTATTCTCTGGCTATCATGTGGATAGGTCCACAGTTGGGAGTTACGCAGATAGACTACTTGCCTTGATAAACTAACATGTACACAGCAACCCCGTAAGTCCAGCAAGATAAAATCCACACAATAGTACTTACGCTCTCTGTACTTCTGCAACCCTACCCAAATGTAGAATATACCTGTGTGTGCAGGGTCTACCAAGGATGTAGGCAAGCATACTCACAGTACTGACATGTGTCCAGTTTTTCTGAGCAGCTTGTGCTAATGTCAACACTAAAAAGCACAAACTGTTTAGAACCGAGTAAATGAATATTCACAGTATAGCAGTTCACAAACAATTCTTGTGCCAAAGGAATACATCTCAATAACTAGCTTTGTATGGCAGTTAATTGTAACAGTTGAAAAGAAAGTACATCTTTCCATGTATCTTGGGGTAGCATTTTGAGGGGTGAGTACATTTCTACACTGACAAGTGGGTACTGGAAGCAGCAACATTAGGTCTGAGTACAAAATGTAAATCTCTGGCTACACCCCTGGCTTCTGATATAAGAACTATACCAACCTTCTGTCTTAAACAATGATGTCCACACCAAACAAGGATGATCTTTATCTTGGAAAGCTGAAAGGGCCACGCCTACATGAGTCAGCAATTTATAGTACTGGGTTGCTATGACAGTGATTACTGCAATTACTACACAGCAGGCTGCATGCAATTAGCAAATGGTGGCCACTAATTGGTGCAGAGGCCATCACATGCTCATGTGCAAATTCCTACAAAAGCAGGTTGCAATCTCTGCCAACAAATTCAATCACACTATTGCAGAGACTGACAGAGAGAGAGACAGAGAGAGAGAGAGAGAGAGAGAGAGAGAGAAAAGGAAAAAGAAATATTACCAAATTATACAAAGGAAAGGTATGTGACACATATGTATTTACTGGCATGTAGTAGATGTTATTGAAGAATAGTCTACATAATGTGAAACATTCATATGTGGCAGCAATACTTCTTTATGCACAGATGTTTTGCTTAACTACTGCTATGGACAATACTGTGTGTACCTGTGGGCAGTGGGACATACCTGTGAAATGTGCAGCTCAGCATTAAATGTCAAAGATCTGATCCATGTTATCTGTGTTCTGTACAGTAGTGTGGCCAATGGCTGTTGGGGGGATTAACGCTGACACTATATAAACATGGGTGTGACAGAACGACACATGCAAGATCGTCATATTAAAGTGTAGTTTAGCATTGGCAACTGTTGTAGCAGTCTAATATGCTTATCTAGCATCCCTTGCCATATATATCCCCCTAATGTTAGTCTGTGTTCATATGTGACACCTGTTAGTGTTGCAGCGAGGCCCAACAGTTCAGCTGTGAGGTCCAGGGACTTATAACAGTGTGGACCATGTGTGTGTATGCCACACACATACGGAGAAATATATATGTGTCATATATATTCACATCTGTATATTTACATAGAGCAGGGGACATATTGCAACTGTTTGCGAAGGGGGGAGATATATATGTTGGTGAAGGTTAGTATGCACATATTTTTATGTAGGTTTTAGTGTGCGACAAACAAGACAGCATACAGTGCTGGTATATAACATGTGGTGGTTAAACACTGTGGGTGGTTTGTTCAGTTTGCAATGTTGAAGCCAGTAAGGCCTGCTAAAGCTACCTGGGCTGTGAACACCTTCAATGCATTTATCCCAAGACTGTGCGGTTTTATTACATTACTGTACACCTTACATCCTTTGTATAATTGATATTCTCACTATGAAAGGTGAAATGTATATATTTATATATATATATATATATATATATATATATATATATATATATATATGTAGACAAATGGATGTGTATTTGTATATATATATATATATATATATATATATATATATATATATATATATATATATATATCTACACACTCATACACACCTATATCTACTTGTTGCAATAGATTCTCTGTACTGTTGACTGACTGTGATGGTCACTATGTTTGTGAATACGTCAAAGATATGTACCTGTGGGATAGCTTAGTGGAAAACTGTTTATGTTATGGTATTATGGGTCCTTGCTTTGATCCTAGTAAAAGCTGTGTATTCTGTTGCTAGGCAGAACAAATGCTATTGCATACAGTGTGATTACGTCCCTTGGTTTTAACTAGTGTGTGTCATTGGAGACTAAAGCACTACATCTATGATTATTGATTGGTACCGATGTTGAATGCAAATCCTCTGTGCACTGTAGTACTAATTGAAGCTCTGGGCCTGTACAGCAAAGTATGGTGTATGTCCACATTGCTTGCATCCACTGTTTTGTGTGGCCCCTGTATTCATCACAGATTACATTTCTCAAGATTAAGGTTGTGTAAGTACTGACACACAGTACTGTTTAGTACACACTGAAAGCTTATCTGGGTTGTCATACCTTTGTGTCGTGTAATTATGTCTGATGTGTGTGTGGGTATGTCTGTAACATGCCCTTTGACATATGTGTGATAATACATATAACTTCGTATCTAGCAACATTCATAGTGTACTACAGCAGTATGTGACCTATATTCCCAATTGTGCACATATTTTGGCCACGGGTTTGGCATTAACACATTGCGTGGTATAATAGTAATACATTTACTGGACCTTACACTGATTGTGATGGATGATATATTTCTTTACACATCAGCTTGATGTATATCTGCTGTGGCTAGGTGGTGCATTGTGTTGCATGTGCCAGGTACTTTTGTACAAACTCACGTAACAACTGGTTGTGAAATGGTGAATTTAGCCAAGGTAGTACAGTTCCGGCACAGCATGATTAGTGCTGGTTTGTGAAGCATTTGTAGCCTTGAGTGACCACCTGATGCTTCATGATGATGTCCTATGGTACTATACCCCATCCAGTTATTGTAACCACAGTACTACACATAGCTGTCATTGCTACACACCATAATGATGCGTGTGCACACATATGCACCTCTAAACAGTATGCATACCAATCACCATTTGCACAACTGACACATATATGTCTTGTGATGCTATTGAGTGGCTAGGTCATATGACACATACTGGGTATGTGTAGTGTTTAAATATGCAGTTGTGTTTTAGCATGCCATGTCATGGATGAGACTGGCATGTCCACAATATGATCTACTCTCACCATAAATACTGTAGATTGGGTATGTGGCCGAATGGTATTCCATCAATTATCCATGCACCACTGATGATGTTGTGTGAATACTCATCATGCATGTGCTAAAAATGTGTCCACAATTATTTGCTAAAGACACAGAGGCTGTAATCAGCATTGGATACCTATCTGACACACAGATACACATCCAGCAATGGTATGTATACCTGTGAGTTATGGTGCACAGTACATCACAGGGTTATGACTACCTGCACAGCAATGTTGTGTCCATGTATGCATTGTGTTCCAGGGGGAGGGCCATCACCCAATAACAAAACACATACATCAAAGCCATGTATACTGTTAGTAACAAGGACTGACTACACTTGCACTGCATGCTGTTGAGAAACATATGTCCTGCATGCTGACATGTGTGATATGACTGTTTTGCTTGTGATACTGTACCCCACCATCACCTGCTATTGTGTATGTTCTGTGATTGCTGGTGTTGTGTGTGTGTCTGCTTTTGGGAGGAGTGTAGTTTTGTATGTGTGCATGTGTGCATGTGCGCGTGTGCATGTGTGCATGTGTGTATGTGCGCATGTGTGCAAGTGTGCATGCGCACATGTGCGCACGTGCGCATGAGTGCATGTGCTCATGTGTGCATGTGCACATGTGTGCATGTGGTCTGAAGTCATGTTCAGGTCTTAAAGTGTGTTTCCTGTTTTCCTCTCACAGGTGGCGAGGTGGAGCTGATTCAGTACAGGAGGGAACCTGATGTCACTGAGACAGACAGTGATCATGAGGATAGGTGTGTTGAGGCACAGACAGGTTTGTCAGGGTCTGTTATTGGGCCACCAATTGACAGTACACAAGTCTCCACCCCATCCATGCACACAGTCATACTGCCTGTACATCCATCATCACAATTGCCCTTAGCTGATGGACAGTGTATGGTTGGCACTGGCCAGGACAGTGTGGTATCTATGGCACATGTATCAGGACACAGTCAGAGCACTGCTGGTCATCATGCCCCTGGCAGATGTGCCACACCTCTTTCTACCACACGCATGTTCCAGGCTGTCATGGAGGCACAGACATGAATGGAGCGGTACTACAGACAGGGGCTAAGGGCACAGAGGGCTCATTACACCTCTGTAATTGACAGTATCCGTGACCTAGCAGGTGCCATACATAACTACACTGAGGTCATTGATAGACATTGGGGTGAGACATTGGATGTCCTCCACAATGTCATGTCCATGTGTCAGGACAGTGCGGGATGGTTGAGACATCGATGTGGACATATGCCAACAACATCACCAGCTGGAGGTCACCGTGGACATCCAGCAAGTCATAGCCACTCCTGTAGTGCCAGTACCAGCCCCAGCAATGTTGAGGGGGCTGTCCATAGACCATCCTAGCAGACCACGTGCATGTGGCTCTGGTCAGTCCCAGCAGGGACCTGGATCCAGTGGACATTTGTCAACCTCTTCAGATAGTACCCAATCTGGATTAGTACCTGATACTGTCTGTGGGACCCCTGCCAGGCACAGGTTCCGTATCCATGCCCAGAGATGGTGATCTGTAAAGCCTGCCAGGTACAGTCTGTAGCTGTCTCACAAATCCCCGTATATGGCAGCCACATGGTGGAATTCTGTGCATGCAGACACACACACATAAACCAGAAACCTAGGGCAAATACATATCCGCACACATGACATCAACATTGGCCCATAACAGTACTCATGGCCCTCACACACACACTCACACATACATGTCGATTATATGGCTCAGTGTAGGCCTTTGGCAAACCAACAACACACCCTGTGCATATGATGAAACCTGTGGCTCCTCCTGTCATCTGTAACACTGATGCAGGAACAGGCTAACATGGTGCTGATGCAAAGGGTGACTTTAATAAAGCATAGCAATGGTTGGATGTGTAGCATGTTGTCAGCAGTAAAGTGTAATGATATCCTTGAAGGTGTAGCTGAGCAGGCCTGATGCATTAAAGCTGTAATTAGCAATGTTGTATTGTTTTCACCTGTTTTTATTCCAATTGTGTTTTGTTTGCCCATGTGCCACTTGGCTGATGTGTGTAGTTGTGTCAGCATGAGTTATACAGTGGACAGTAAGTGTGGGGTGTGTGCAACACAGGTTTGCAGGTGTCCATTTGTGAACATGGTGGAGGTGCACTGTCTGCATGTACATGTATATTGGACACATGGGCAGAGTGACATGCCCTGTATTGGCCAGTGTTAACACTCCATAGTTTCTATTGGTGGCTAGTATGCATTGTACTACACATATTTTGGAACTTGAGTACACATGTGTGTGTATGACATGGGTTGATACTGTGCTGTGGGTGATGCTTTTGTTGCTATCTGTCATTGGTTTGCATTACTAAGGTTAACACTGTTGCAGCTGCATAATCCTTTAGTAATGCACACTGTTCTCCTACAGGGTTGCATGGACCGTGCTATCACAAACACAAGAAATTCTCACTTATACAGTAAAAGTGCATTAGTCTCATGGACCCCTGCCATAAACAAAATACATAATAGAAGGTGTGAAGTTGTACCAAAAAAGAGTTACATACCAATAAGGGATAAACTCTGTGGTCAGTATCATTGGGAAAACACAAGCCCTCATTAAACATACAAGGCAAGCTTCAAAATACAAAATGGCAAGGATTCCAAAGACAACACTAAAGCTTTCTTTAGTGTTGTTTATAATCTACAGGGGAAATCTCATATTTGGTCACAGTTAATGTAAATGATCACAAAGTGCACTTATCTGACTGACATTACCAATTTCTTGTCAGACAGTTTGAATGCGGATTTCACCACCCTGTCATTACACAAGGGCCACATTTCTAGACCTGAAGAATGTAAAACATGATGATTCACAAACACTCTAGTTTAAACATCTCTTTACCAAAGTCCAAACCACAGTGGCAATGGTACTGGACAGTGTCCCTGGCTGTGTCATACACAAGCTGACATATGAAGTCACCACTCACCTAAACACTCTGTCCAGATGCAGCCTCTATACAGGTTACATACTTGTGGAATGACACATGGTAATGGTGTTCACAGTCCACAAGGGTTGAGTTACAACATCTTCTTCTTCTCCTTTCGGATTCTCCCATTAAGGGTCACCACAGTAGATCATCTGTTTCCATTTCTTCCTGCCCTCTGCATCTTGCACTGTCACACCATCCACCTGCATGTCCTCTCTCACCACAGCCATAAACCTCATCTTAGGCATTCCTCTTTTCCTGTTACCTGGTGGCTTCATCTTTAGCATTTATTTCACAATATACTCTGCATCCCTCCTCAGCACATGTAACAGCCAACTTAATCCTGCCTATCTGGCTTGGTCTACTAACCTTCAAACCTGGGCTGACCCTCTAATATACTTATTCCTAATCCTGTCCACCCTCGTCACACCCAGCGCAAATGTTAACATAAATTGATTAAGGGTAGAACTACAACAGATCTTGGAAACTCTCACCCTATAAGCCAGACAAATGTTATCTGGAAGGCTTTGGAGCACAGCATTATGGAACTCATTAACAGAGACATTATGAACCTGCAAACACTGCACTTTACCCACTTAAGTTCTCTAAAGGCCAGATCATGGCTCCTACACCTAGTAGACTTCAAGCCAGTTAACAAGGCTGTAGGTGAGGGAGGGGAGGTCCACACAGCTAAGCTATAGCTCACCAGCAATTCATACCCATCCTACATTCTGGTATTATACATAACCTCAACAGACTGACCGTAAAAGATTGTTAGATGATGGATTGACAACTGATGCACAGATGTAGGACAGACAGTAACATTTGCAGCCTCCATATACTATTTTATGCCAGTAACAAGTAGTATTCACCTGCACTCAGTCCTGGGACCACTCCTGTTTGGCATATACCTTTCTTAGGTACAAGCAAACACAGTAGGGATATGTCTGCCCACGTTTGATGAAAATGCATACTGTGGGCTATACTTTATTTTCCAGATGACACACACATCCTCCAAAAGGGTATCATAGAGACAGATACCTGGTGTCAAACTCATGCTCTAAAGCTATAAGCCAAAGAAAGCATAGTTATCCATTTTTAGAAAACAAAGTATCTCCAGAGTACCACATAGGTAGTAGCCCCCAAAATGTGGAACAGGTACTAATGTATACATAGAGCCATGTGTTTAGTCATCTCTCCTTTGATAATCACATTACCAAAGGGTTTTGGAAATCCCTCTGTGGAGTACATAAGCAATAAATGGTTTGCATGCAGATCCACAAAGGTTGTTGCACACCTATAATGATTAGTCATCTTTGCCAGACTTTGCTTGCTTTGGAACAGGATTCAAATATACCTCAAGCATAAACCCTCACTCACACTCTTCAATAGAAACTGTGATGAGTGGATGCGAAACAGAAGACGTAGCCCAGGGATCATTGCAGTGGCTAAGCTTGTCACAAGAATACAGAAGTGACCTAAGGTCTGGTAAGCGCCAGCACACTCTGGCAAAGATAACAGATGCTTTCATGGAGAAAGCAGAGTACCCACTTATGAAATAATTGTGGTCACATGTATGTATATGGCTTTGGCCCACAGCTACCTTACATGTGTAATGCACATACAGTTGTCATTGTGATGTCATACACTAGAAAAATCAAAACCCACTCCACATTGACTAACGGTGTCACACACTCTCACACACCTGGAACACACACACACACAGTCAGCAAAAGTGCGAGATGCAAACTCTTTCCTAACTACATTATGATACTACAGCAGTATGCATTTACATGACGCGCTCTACACATTACTGGGATTTCACCTTCCCACAGGTATATTTGTAGGATGGTGACATCATCAGACTTGACAAAGATGAGTATACCACTTTTAATGGGTGTGAGTAGTCTCCCAAGAGGTTGCTCCTCCCCAGGGAGACACACACATACTCAAACAGTTGATAAGTGCAGGGTTCAAACCCCTACCTAACTACATTATAATACTACAGCAGTATGCATTTATATGACGCACTATACACATTACTGGGATTTCATCTTTCCACAGGTATATTTGTAGGATGGTGACATCATCAGACTTGACAAAGACGAGTATACCACTTTTAAGGGGTGTGAGTAGTCTCCAAAAAGGTTGCTCCTTCCCAGGGAGACACACACACAATTGGTAAGTGCAGGATTCAAACCCCTACCTAGCTACATTATGATATGACAGCAGCACGCATTTACATGATGCGTTATACGTATAACTGGGATTTCAGCTTTCCACAGGTATATTTGTGGGATGATAACATCATCAGACTTGACAAAGATGAGTACAGCACTTTTAAGGGGTGTGAGTAGTCTCCAAAAAGGGTGCTCCTCCCCAGGGAAAAACACACACTCACACTTAGCAAGTGCAGGATTCAAACCCCTACCTAACTACATTATACTACTAAAGCAGTATGCATTTACACGACATGCTGTACACATCACCGAGATTGCCCCTTTCCACACATAAATCCACATTACCATACTCGGAGAATACAAATATTAATCTGAAAAAGAGAGAGTGTCCTCCTAAGCAGACAAGCAAGCAACATGCACCTCCAAGCACACACCAGAAAACACATAATACACCAAAGCAGTGTGCCTTACAACAGGCCCTAAGGCAAAACAACATACCCAACACACTAGTAATAGGTGACTCCATAGTCAGGCACACAGATATTCCACTCACTCAGCTGGACAAGGGGAAGATTACTTTCAGTTGTCTGTCAGGTGCTATGATCCGCCACATAACACAACCACTTGCATCACTGCAGAACAGGTACATATATGACGTGTTCTTTGTACATGTCAGTGTGAATGATCTGAGACATACCTCCCAGGACAACATGACAAGAGATATATAGTAGCTCTATGATCATGTAGCCCATGCTGGTATGACCCTGACCTTGAGTAGTATCTTGCCTTCACCTACATGATACTGCAATATAACAGAAAGACAATAAACTTCAACAATTGGCTGTGCTTCTGGTGTCATTTTAAGGCGATCCAGTCTCTGTCTGCCTGTGACGACATGATAGACAAGCCTTGTTGTTTCGCTACAGATGGTTTGCACCTGTCGCCCATATGCTTCTGAATATTGGCCAAGGCTCTTGCTGTCCACATATTACCTTTTTTAGGTAAGGCTCAAAGGTTCATAGTTTCATAGGTAGGTACTAGGCTATTGGCCCTGGGGCCTATACAAGCCCAGTCAAAAAGGTACCCTGGCTTTTGCCACCCAAGAAATTTATTTTCTTGTGCCACTGTCGAGCAGAGACACGAAATTGATCCCCAGGGTGAATTTCCTATTTCCCATCCAATCATCAAGATTTTTCTTGAAGAGTGCTAATGAGGAGCTTTGTTTGATATAGATAGGTAGTTTATTCTGGAGTATGGGAAGTCTCTGGGACAGGAATCTATCCCTCCGGCACGTTCTGTTTATTGTGGTGACAAGGTTTATGGCCCTAGAGCGTCTAGCTTGGAGGGATTGGGATTTCTTTAAGTGGAGCATGTTCATCAGCTCTGGGTTTGACATAGCTTTGTATGTTAGGCAGAGATCACCTCTGAGTAGGCGATATGCGATGGAGTAAAGCTGAAGTTTTTTAGATGGTCTGTGTAGGGGATGTGTTTGAGGCTGGTAATCCTCTTTGTGAGGTATTTCTGTGGCCTTTCCAGTTGTTGAGGATGTCTTGTGAGGTACATACCAAAAGGGGTGTTGTACTCTATAATGGATCTAATGAGTGATGAGTAGAGGGGAACAATGACCTCTTTTTTTCTGCATGAGAAACCTTTTGTGATGAGGTGTGCCACGTTAAAGGATTTCCTGACTACTGTGGCGATGTGATTATCAAAGGAGAGACTACTGTCCACCTGTGTCCCAAGGTCTCTTATCACACTTTCAGTGTTAAATATACTACCGCCTATGTTGTAGTTCATGGGTACAGAGCTTTTACTAAAGGGGATGACAATGCACTTTTTGGCATTGAGCTTGAGGCCATGACTTTCACACTGGGCATCTGTCACAGTGAGGCCCTTTTGTAGGATGTCCACATCATTAGTAGTTTCGATTATGGCTCCTAGTTTGCAGTCATTTGTGAACTTCATTAGCCAAGGACCTTCTGTGTTAGCCTGTACTTCAGAGAAGTAGATACCAAACAGGACAGGACACAGGACTGAACCCTGTGGTACTCCACTTGTCACTGGTCTTCAGTCGGACTTGGAGTCTGCTACTTTCACAGTGTGGGTTCTGTCAGTGAGCTAGTTGGCAACCCATCTTGTGACATAGAGATTTATACCTAGTTTAGTGAGTTTATCTATAATTCCAGAGTGGGGGATGGTGTCGAAAGCCTTGGCAAGATCTAGATAGGCTGTGTGAACCAGCTTACACTTGTCTACAGATTTGGAGACTGTTTCAAAGAAGTCTATCAGGTTTAGGAGACATGATCTGCCTTTTACAAACCCGAAATGGTTGGGGTCCAGAGTTTGGAGATTAACAATGTCTTTGTTTATAAGTTCCATGATGATATGTTCCATGGCCTTGCAGACCAGGCTCATCAGGCTAATGGGGTGCTAGTTCCCTGGGTTCATGGTGGCTCCCCCTTTGTGTAGTGGGATAACCGTTGCTGTGCACCATTCAGCAGGCACAAAGCCTGAGGTGAGGCTATGATTGAACATGGGAGTTAGATGTGGTGCCAGTTCATTCTGTAGTTCATGTAGAACGCAGCCTGGGATGTTGTCTGGTCCCATGGATGCTGTGCTCCTGACTTTGGAGAGTGTGGTTTTTACCTGTGCAGCCGTGATTACAGGAACTTTGCATTCTTCTGGTATAGAGATGGGCTCTTTAATGGGTGAGAGGGAGGTAAAGTTAGCACTGAACCTATCTATCAGGATGTTGGCAATATCAGTTGGGTCTGTATATTTAGTGCCATTGTGCTATAACTCAGAGCAGATCTGAGTGTTGCCATTGAGATCCTTGACATAGCTATAGAATGCTTTGTGGTTGTCTTTAGAATCAGTGGCAATTTTGTTTTCATAACTAACTTTGGAGGATTTTATCAGGGATCGCAGCTTCTTACTGAAGCTGACCAGGGAGCTCCTCCACTCATGGAATTTTACACTCTTTTGCAACAGTTTCTTCCTTCTGTTGTACAGTTTGTTTATGGCAGGGGACCACCAGATTGGCTTCCTTTTTTTGGAGGATAATGTCTTGGTTCTGTTTGGGATAGCACGATCCATGCACTCTTGTAAGTGCTTATAAAGTGCAATTGTGTAGGATTCAGTAGTCGTAATGGTATTGTCCATCTGCATGGGTGTCATGAAGTTCACCACTTCTGTCTTAAGAAGCATGAAGTTGGCTTTGGAGAAATTTGTTAACATGGTTTCCTTAATGGGGGTGGGGGCAGATTGTGGATATGTAGGGTAATTAGCTTATGGTCAGATTGGACCAATGAGGTGTTGACTTCAGGTGTGGAACACCGGTCACTCAGGACAAACCAAACCCCGTAACCAACACAAATAACCACAAAGTGAGCTAAATGCTACTCATTGCCAGAAGTCTCAGCCTCCAGATGCACACACTCGAGGCACTTCTCAGGATGGAGAATATTGATAGCTGTGCAGTAACAGAAACCTAGTTCAAGGCTCCAGAGAGCAAACCAACACTACCAGGATACTACTCATTCCATACCTTCCAGCATCAGGACCTGGATCATAGCACATATGGTGAGGATGTATCCATATTCATCAAGGATACCTACACCTCTTTCTACATGCTCTCTACAGGATATGTACCCATAGAATGTTGCACAGCAACATTCTTCCCACTCCACAGGGGTAGGGCCACAAAAGACCCTTGGCATTCCTGCTCTATGAGCCTGATGAGTCTGATCTGCAAGGCAATGGAGCCAATCATAATGGAAGTCAACAATAAAGACATTGGGAACCTTCACACAGTTGAGCACACCCAGTTTGGCTTCGTCAAATGCAGATCATGCCTCCTGAACTGGGTGGATTTTTTTGAGACAGTTACCCAGGCTACAAATGATTGAAAGGAGCTTCACACAGCCTACCTATACCTCGCTAAGGCCTTTGACACCATTCCCCAATCAGGTATCATAGATGAACTCACCAACCTGGGCATAAATCCATACATCACAAGATGGATTGCAAACTGGCTCACAGATAGATCCCACAAGTTAAGAGTTGCTGGCTACATGTCAGGCTCTAAGCTGGTAACAACTGGTGTCCCCCAGGGTTCAGTCCTGGGGCCCCTCCTGTTTGGTATAGACTTCTCAGAAGTACATGCCACCACAGGAGGGTTGTGGTTGACTAAGTTTGCTGAGAACTGTAAAGTGTTTGCCATAATAGATTCCCCAGATGACACAAATGTTCTCCAGAAGGGACTCTATGAGACAGATGCGTGGTGTTAGAATCATGGCCTCAAGCTCAATGTGAAAGAATGTATAGTAATCCCCTTTGGGGAAAACAAATTACCCATAAACTACCACATAGGTGTTACCCCCTATAAACTGACAAGGTAATAAGGGATCTGAGGACACAAGTAGATAGTCATCTTTCCTTTGACAACCATGTTGCCAAAGTGATTAGGAAATCCTATGTGGCCCACCTAATCAACCAAGGGTTTGCATCAGGATCAAAAGAGGTAGTGGTGGCCCTCTACTCTTAAGACATCAGAACCATCATTGAGTACAATGCACCATTTTGGATGTACTTGACTAAACATATCCAGCAGCTGGAGAGACCACAGAGGTACCTCACCAAGAGTATTACTGGCCTCAAACAGTTGTGTTATGTAACACAACTGGTAAAACTAAATCTGTTCCCCGTTACGTACCGCCTACTCAGAGGCACACTCTGCCTAACATACAGAGCCATGTCCAACACATAACTGTTGAACATGCTCCATCTAAGGAAAACAAAATTGAGTCGCACTACACACTCCAGGGATATAAACCTCATCACAGCAATGAATACAACATGCTGGTGGGATAGAGTACCATGCCAGAGACTTGCCTTACTGTGGAACAGAGTCCCAATCTACATCAGACAGAGCCCCTCGCTGACACTCTTCAGTAGGAACCTTGATGAGTGGATGGGAAACAGACAATTCACGCCAGGCATCACATCAGCAGCCCCACTAGAAAGGGGCTTAGTGCACTAACTATTAGAACTAGGGCTTAGGAGACTAACCAATGGGGTGGTGAAAGCTGCAAAACTTGCCTAGGCTAATATATGGCTTCATGAAGATAGTCTATTACATACCTATGAACCTATGTGACAGGTACATGTCCACAGATAGTAGATGTGTACTTCATTGTACAGTCATGTTGTACAGCAGGCACATGCACCACATACACTGTAATGCTTACAGATACTGGTGGCTATTATGTACAGTGGGAGAGATGTGCACCTCATGTCTTTTGTGCCATTGGGATGTGTGCTGGGTGGGACAGTCCTGGATGGCTCCCTGTCATGGTCACCCTCTTACACACATCTCTGCCCATCCATCTTTGGCTTATTATACTGTGTTCCCCCTACATATATATAGGTACATAGGTAGGTAATAGGCTATCTGCCTGAAGGCATATATTAGCATGGCCAGAGTGTGCAGCTATCACCACACATGGGGTTAGTTCCCTATGCCTCTGTGTAGTAGAGCTGTTGAAGTGATCCATGGTGTGACAGTTCAGTTTCACATACACTCATCAAGGCTCCTCTGGAAGAGTGTCAGTGAGGGACTCAGCTTAATGTAGGTTGGGAGCCTGTTCCAAAGCAAGGGAAGTCTGTGAGTTAGTAATGTATCCCTCCAACATGTTCTATTTATTGTTGTGATGATTATATCCCTAGAGCATGTGGCACAGTGAGCTTGGGTTTACTTCAGATAGAGCATATACATCAGTTCTACATTGGACATGGACCTGTCTGTTGGGCAGAGATCGCCTGAGTAGACAGTATGCAACAGAGTACAGATTGAGTTACTTCAGTCTTGTTGCATGGGGCAACTGTTTGAGGCCAGTAATCCTGTTGTTGAGGTACTTTGGTGGTCTTTCCAGCTGCTGAAGGTGCCTAGTCAGATTCATCGCAAGTGTGTGATGGTACTGTCTGATGGGTCTGATGACTGATGAGTAGAGGGAACCTCCTTTGACCTACATGCAAAGACTTTGGCAATCAACTTGTGGGAACACATAGCATGATTTTCTAACCACTTTATGAATGTGTTTCTGAAAGTAGAGATGACTATCCACATGTGTCCATAGATCCCTTATTATTACCTCCATATTTAGGGTGTTGGCACCTATGTGGTATTTGTATGACTGTAGGTCGAGGCCATAATTTTGACAATACATCTGTCTGACTGAGACCCTTTTTAAGGATGTCTCTGTTGTCCCAAACATCGATTATGACAACATTTTTGCAGTCATCCACAAACTTTGCTAACCATAGCCCTCATGTGTTTGACTGTATTTCTGAAAAGTATTCACCAGACAGTGGGGGGGGTCCCAGGACTGAGCCATGGGGGACAGCAGTTGTTATCAGCTTAGAGTCCAACAGGGAGACCACAGTTCTTACCTTGTGAGATCTATCTGTGCCCCAGTTGGCAATCCATCAGATGACATATGTGTTTATGCACAGGTTGTTGATTTTGTGGATACGACATGTGTGTGGGATGTTGGAAAAGGGCTTTTCAAGGTCTATGTAGGCCGAGTGGAGCTCATTTCATTGATGTATGTCCTGGATAACTGCCTTGAAAACTGACTAGCAGGTTTAGGGACCATGATCTGCCCCTGACCAAACCAAAATGGGTAGGGTTGTGTGTTTGTAGGCTCCCAATAGCTCTGTTTATGAGTTCCATAATGAAGGACTCCATGGCCTTGCAGATCAGGCTTATTAGGCTTATAAGACAATAGTTCTCATGGTCTGTTGTGCACCAACACTTGTGGAGTGTGCCAATCATTGCTGTAACCCATTCAACAGTTTCATATCCTGTACATAGGGTGAGTCTCAACAGACTGTTCAGGTGCAGGGTCTGTTTGTTTTGGAGTTCACATATGACACAGCCAGGGACACCATGTCATCCAATAGACACCGTGTTTTTAGGTTTGGATATAGCTGTTTAACCATTGTATATGTGATTTCTGGGTTTTTACAATCTCCAGGTATGGTAATGGGCCCTTTTGTCAGTAAGAGGGGGGTAAATATGTATGAACCTGTCTGACAAGATGTTGGCAATGTCAGTCATGTACATGTATTCATTTACACTTTGCACTGACTCAGAACATATATGAGTTTACATTGATATTTATGACATAGCTAAAGAAAGCTTCATGGTTCTCTATGGACTCTGGCAATATTTTTGGCAGAACATGACTTGGATAATGTTAGGAGTGCTCATTGTTTCTTGATGATACTGATCGGAGATTTATTGATCTTCTTTGGATTCTCACTTTCTTTGAACAACTTAAGTACTTGTATTACATAGTTTGATTATGACAGGGGTCCAATATATTATAGGGGTCTGTTTTCATATCACTGTGTGCACAGGCAGGATTGGTGAACAGTGACATGTCTGGACTAAGAACTGCAACTGCCAGATATGTGTGGCCCACTGCTGTACTCAGACATGGCCTAAGTATGTGAGCATGCCCAGTATGACCTTTCAGTATGTTGTTGACTGACATTTGCTAAATTTGTTTAAGTGTGTGAGCATGCCCACTATGGACATATATATACTATATATGTGTGTGAAAATTCAAATTGTTTTTTACTTCAGAGCTCACCTTTGTGTTGTACATCGACAAGAAGCACGTTGTGCCTGCAGGGCTTCCATGAGCCAATTTGCATAGACTTATCAACATTTCTACATACAGGGGGGACAGCTATTATTTGTACATTTCTACCTGGGGGGGCATACCTGATTGTTACTGTGGGTGTACATAGGATGAGGGGGACACCTGACACTTATACACATTTGCTAGGCCTGCACTGCTATGTCAGGTACTCCATTTCAATCTGTACTGTTGCCTATCATACTGGCTTGAGGCATACCACTGTATTACAGACCTTAGCTTCCAATTACACACATATTAGTTTGTGACTTCATAGCCTACCCAACCCACATCACACTGACTGGCCTGCTGTTATCTGTGTGCTTAGGCCTGGGGGGAGGTTACTCATATGCCTCTTCAGAGGGCATGATACAGCATTTGTTTGTGTTTGCGTTTGTCTACAATTGTCCTGCTGTCTGTGACTGTTAGGTATGTGACCCCCCCCAACTGGTATGTGTGAGTGATTTAATTTGTGTCTGTGCCAGTGAAATGCTGTCATGGCTTAGTGGTTCAGTACTGTGATTACAGTGCACAGTATCCTGAGTTCGAGCCCTATCACTGTTTTCTTGCTGGGCAGACCTGACTGGTTAAGGAACAGTAAAGCAGATGTGAGCATGTTTACCCGACTTTGCTCGACTTTGCCCAACGTTGCCCAACTTTGCCTGACGTTGCCCGACATTGGCTGCTTAGCGCAGTGTGCAGCTACACCCAATTGTATTTAAATATTCTCAATACTGGTAAAATGTGCTTAGCAGTGCTTTACATTGCTTAAAATAGGGACTCATGCCTCAGGTGGTGCTGCAGGGCTGCCTATGTTGGATGCACATATTACACTCCCTATACATGTTTGAAAACAGGTAGTGTCAAGTTAGGCATCCCTTTTACTGTATGTGCGAGTCAGAGAGAGATGTCATTTCCATGGTTCCTACTGAGTCATTGTATGTGCTATGCATTGCCTCTTTGCCAAGGCCAGGGCATACTGGGCATGCCTCCTTCTGCCTACTGGGGCAGGTTCAGGTTGTTCCTCCTCCGAGTCATGCTGTGCAGGCCTTGGAAATGGTGGGGGGCTGTTTGGCCCTGCCCCATGCTGTTCCTGTTACAGCTGTTTCCACAGGATCATATTGTGTAGCATGGCATATACCATAACAATTTGGGAACATATAGTTGGTGAGTACTGCAAGGCTCCACCAGTTGTGTCCAGGCACCGGAATTGTGACGTGAGCATCCAAAACACACATTCAATTATGTTTCTTGTTTGTGCGTGTGCCTCATTATGGAGTTCTTGTTCAGGTGTGTGTGCATTTCTGATGGGTGTCATCAGCCACAGCACCAGTGCATATCCAGCATCCCCCACTAGGTGACCCTCAGGGATGTCCCCATTGGCAAATGTCTGGTACAGCTGGGTCAGATGCCAAATGTGGGAATCGTGATAGCTTCCAGGGCATCCAGCACACACATTCATTATTATGCCCTGGGCATTGCACACAAACTGGCAGTTGATGGAGTGGAAGCCCTTGTGGTTGATGTAGACCCTACCCCACTCACCGGGTGGTGCTTTGATGCGTATGTGCATGCAGTCTATTGCACCCACTACCTCAGGGTATTCTGCTATTTAGTGGAAAAGACACATATTGCTGGCCAATGCCTCACGGGAATTGGGGAAATATACGTGGTCACTGACATGTGCTGACATGGCATCCAGGAACTGGTGGAGTACCATGGATGCTGATGCCTGTGAAATCCCCATCATATCACCAGTTGGTCTTTGGAAGGTACCTGTAGCTAGTATTCTTAGGCCTACACATACCTTGGTATCCACTGGGATGGGTTCCCCTCTGTTGGTTCTGTGTGTGAGGTGTGGCCGGCACAGCTCAACAATTTGCTGTAGGAGGTCTCTGTCCACCCTATAGCGCTCCACTATCTCCAGCTCATGTAGCCCCTGGTAGGTTACCCTGGGTCTGTGCACTCTTCTCCGTCTCCTCACTGTGGGTTGCTCAGCAGCATTCAAAACATCACCACCCTCAGCACCTTGCAAATGTTGGTTTATGATAGCAAGAGCAGCCCCTAACATTTTGTCTGACTTAAGCTTTTTAAGCTTTCCCTCTTTGTATACTGCAGTGTTACAGAGTTCTTGAGAAAAAACATGGGGGAATGTTGTTTGCAGAGTTTAAAGTGCTGGGCTGGGCTGGGCTAGTCTGCTGCCTGTTTAATTGGCTGATTCTGATATATTTCACCTGGCAGCTCTGCTAGTTCTTCTTGGTTAACTTCCTGCTACTTCTTTTGCTTCTTTTTGCCTTTCTGTTTCCACCCAGGGTAGCGCCATGCAAACGAGCGCAAACGCGCGCACACACGTGCACATGCTGTGTGCATGTTTGCAAGGAGTTTCCTATCTTTTAACAGTGTGCACCTTTGGTTTGAGTTTTACAAATTGGACAACTGTAGGAACGCCTCTTGCAATCCTGAGCAACTCAAAGCAATCACAAGCCACTGTGCTCCAATAAGCTTACAGCCTTTCTGACACACCCCCTCATGATGCCACCTATATTATACTCTTCTACTCACCTACTCTTACTTTTACACTCTTGGGACATGCCTCACATGCTGGGGAAAATTGAGATTCACTATCCTTATCCTCATTTGCATAGGATTGCCTAGTAATGCATGGTTACATCTCTCACACTGAGCTTCCCCAACTTAGCAACCACTACTCAGTGGCCATGTTATCTTCAGCCTGCCATTCCCCTGCATGGCAGAATAAGCTTTTTAGTGAAAATGCCTATTTTTGGCTTTTTTTAACTATTTTCTTGTTTTTATAAGTGCCGCACATTTGCGTGGTGCTGCACTATGCTTAAACATCGGAGATCGGGGAAAAAAAAGTTAAATTGTTATATTTTTAAACATTATATAATGCCAATGGCCTTATATTTGGCCATTGGCATGCTTCCTCAACTGTATGCATCCTTTATTTGGAGCTGTCATAGCTCCATTTAGCTATTTGCAGAAATGTACTCTGTTACCAATGGAGTACATTTCTGCAGCTAGCACAAATCTTCCATGGACAGGTTAGTGTTTCCTGGATCACAAATTTACCTCATTTGCATGGCTTTCACCAGCAAATGAGGTAATTTGCATAGCATGACACTTTCCGTGCAAGAGTAGCTTTAGCAGCTCATGTGCACGCCCCTGCCGGCTGTACCTGGATCGCACGGCAGACATATTGCCAGCGTGAGCTCCTACACTCTTCTTGCACTCCGTACAAGCTTTTGTAAATCTGTGTTTGTTATTAAGTTTGGTATTAGGGCATAATTATTTTGTTTATGGAAACAGTGTTACCATCAATGTAGTGTGGTGGCTGAGGGCTTCCATGGCACCATCTTTCTCTAACATCGTACTTGGATAGTGAGAATCAAATTGGTTATATAAGTCGTTGATGATTCTTAAAGTATATATATATATATATATATATATTAAATGAATTTTTTTTGTGTGGAAAGGGAACATACAAAAAGTGGAAAAGTCATAACAGACTTTTTAACATTCACACAGGGGGCCATTCATTTTTATGTGAACTTTTTAGACATTATTCGGTCTTGAGATGGAAACTAAGAAATGTACTTCTTCTCTTTTTCTGTAAACTTACATTTGTAAATAATTATTTACATTTCACAAAATGTCCACCTGTGTCATGAAACACAGTAGAGGAAGGAGACAGTTTACCTGTCAAGATTAATTTCTGAAAATAATGTTTTTCAGAAATATGTTTATTTTTGTAAATAAAGTTTAAAAAGATTTGCTGGACAAAAATATATGAGAAATTTCAGAAAAAAAAGCACAGAGAATATCCCCCAATAATTAAGGAAAATCAAGTTATTCCCTGAGTGACTGTTCAACATGTTATTTCTTCCACTATAGTACTAGAACTATCTGTGGATAGTAAAATTATACAGTAAGACTTCAGAGACAATTAGAAAATAATAAAAGGAAATAATTTAATGGTAATGCCCTCCCACTTCATTTTTAAAGGAGAGTTCAATTTAAAAAAACAGGTTGCAAAATGACTCCTTTACAATCTCTGATATAGTTAGTATGAGTAATAAACAAATGGCACTTTTTCATACGGACATTGTAAAGAGTGCAGATATATAGGTTCATAGGGTCATAGGTGTATACTAGGCTAATGACCATTGCGGCTGTTGTATGCCTAGCTGTGCAATGCAAATATAACCCACAGATTTGATTTATATAGGTGGAGATTTACTGACTGCCTCTGTCCATCAGAGACATAGAAGCCAGACCAAAGTTGAATTTCTCATTTCCCATTCATTGGTCCAAGCAGCACTTAAATAGGGATAGGGAGTAGCTCTGCTTCAAGTGGACGGGAAGCTTCTTCCAGTGACTGAGAATTCTCAGAGAAACATATCTGTCTCTCCAACATACCCTACTTATGTCACAAGCAAAATGTAGGTCTTTGTATCCAGTAGTTCTGTTGCTGTTTGTTTTGCAGATGTGCAAAAGGTTCATCGAAAGAGGGTCCAAGGATAGTTAAATAATGACTCCAGGGGTCCTGATAAGTCATATTTGACATTATTCAAGAGGCATCCCATGATGTTATTGGGGCCCATTAAGGCCATTTTTTTTCTTTTAGTGAGTACAGCCAGTATGTGCTCTCTAGTTATAGCTGGGTGAGGTTATGCATGAGGGTGTTTTTGAAGGATGGTTGGGGGTAAGAGGTGGGTAAATTTGGAACTGAATTTGTCCACTAACATGTTCACTATATCATCAGGCTCAGTGAATGTGCCACCATTAATCACTAGCTCAGCACATTGCTGTGTGCTGTCCTTGAGGTTTCTGACATAGCAGAAGAAGGCCTTATGGTTTTTTCACCTGTGAGGCTATGTTGACCTAATTAGTCCTTTTAGTTGCCTATTTACTTTGATGACAGAGTTAGTATCTTTATGGGAATTATCCTTCCTTATTTTTGCCCTAATTATTTTTCTTTTGTAGTGCATTCTGTTGAATGTGGGATGCCACTCAGGTGGTTTGTTTCTAGGGCTAGTCCTGGCCTTACTTCCTGTATGTACAGCAGCCTCTGTAACTATTGACATGGATGTATAGAGTTTCCGAGAGCAATTCAGCATAGGCTGGTGTGTTCTTGGGGTTTGTAGGGGCATTGAATTTGAACAAACCATCACTTAATAAAAGGTAATTTGCTTTGGAATAGTCCAAACTGTTACTGGTTTTAATGGGATTGTGGAATGCATTTTGGTTTCAAAAGAGACAACTTTAGGGACGGACCTTACCAAGGAGGATAAGACATTTGTGGAACCCTAATAGGCATATTCACTATTTGGTCAAAGGTGTTTAGATTTACAAAGTCCAGGAATCTTTGTGCCTGTAGATTTGAGGCCATGTAGGAGTTCCAGTCTGTAGAGGAGTACTTAAAGTCTCCTTTAACTAAGTTATTAGGTTGGATGTTAAGTGTCTCCACTAGGTCCAAGCATGCATTATGAGCTTCTTGCAACTTGGAGGGTGACCTATAGCTGGCTAGGATATGGTACAGGATTTTCTTCTGTGGTGATCTGCACATGGAGAAACTCCAACACATCATCCTGTTTGATCACTCTAGATTTATACTTGTTTTTGATGTATATTGGGACACCTTGTCCTTCCGCCCTTGTCTCTGCAGCTACTGATATAAAATTCTGGAAGGCACTGAAACCTTCCATTGCCAGGGTACTCTCTGCTGCTTTAAACCATGCCTTGGTAACTGCACAGATGTCTATATTCTAGGGCTTGGAGAAAGTGTAGTTTTTTTTTTATTTAGGCACCTGGCATTAAGCAGTAACACCTTGAAGTTCACTTGAGTTGATTTTGCTATGTCAATAGGTTTGTCAGTTTGGCATTGCCTAAAAAGGCTCTATGGGAGTGGATACAGTTTTAACCAGCATTTGAAAGCCTAGAGGGGAAAAGTGCAGACTATCCTTGGTAAAGCAATGTGGTCTGTTGACCTTGTCCCCCCAAACTGACATATACTGGATCCCCTTAGAATGGCACCAGAAAGACAGCCAGTTGTTGAAATCAACCATTGTTTTCCTGATATTGTGGCATCAGTCACGGTGATGGTAATATGCTGTTCAGTTCCAGGCTCATACCAGCCTGAGACCCATAGTCTTAAAGCTTCATAATATCTCTCTATATATAGTCCAGGGAAGTTTATCTCAGGTCATTTACACCTACATGAACTATGATGTAATCATAATGGTACCTGTGGCGTAATGGCTTGTGTGCATACATGATTTGTTGGATTCTGAATCCAGATAAGAAACTGACATTTATCTTGTCCTTGTTTAGCATTGTTAGAGGGGCATCAGTATATCTTACAAAAGAGTATGCTTTGATGAGAGTCCTTGGAAGTGTGTTAGCTTGCCTTAGGGGCTTAGTGTTTGGGGCTCCACTGAGAGTGACTGGTCTGGTGTTAGGTGTTATTTTATCTGAGTGCCTTTGGGCTTGCTGAGGCATAGCTTTGATAAAGGGTGGTCTAGACAATCCTTATTGTTTAGGAAGCTTGCTTTTAAGTGCCTGAGTGTATGTTAGCCTATGTGTGTGTTGTGTGCTATGTGAGTGGGGTGGTATGTGTGTGATTTTGACAACCTGATGTGGACTTGCATGTGAGAGTTTAGTCTCCAGAGTCATTGTATAATTACAGCTCTTGCATGCTTTATCTGCTTCTTTAAGAATTAAGTGGTTGTCAGTAAACATGAGACAATTGTTACATTGTGTCAAGATGCCCATATCTACCAAGCTGGCTACAGAGAAGTTAGGAAATTGCATATCCATACTATCTAGTCCTTTGATTTGTGAGCTACAAGGGGGTGCCGTATTGGGGTTAGAAAGCTATTAAGGGTGTTTTATTGGAGCAGACTATGCTAAACTATATTAAATTCTACTAACTTTAATGTTTGCACAATACTTAATTCTACTTAATCTGTAGGTATTGCCACTTGACTCCCAACTAGCTGTTCTAAGCTTGTCAGCACACAAGATATTTGCCCTATACTACCACTTTACATGGCATAATTTTATGGACTATTCTACTGGGAAAATTTGCTGTCTAGGTGTTTGCTACTGTACAGGCCATTGCTAACCCATGCAAACAAGCAAAATTTATAGCAGCAAGGAAAAAACAGAAAATTAACTAATGTGCCCTCTGGCCAGTGAAATGGCCACACTATGAATCCTTTTGTGTATTTCCCAAGTCATTTAGACCAGGCAAATACCTCCTGTGAAAGATGAATAAACCCAGTCCTCCTAATGTAAAAACCCATTAGAAGAGACCCACAAGTACAATGCTACCACAAATCACTTAAACAGCTAGCTGGAAATCCCTTGCTGAAGGCAATTTCAAGGCCGTCTTACAGCACTAACAGTGAGAGGAAGAGCAAATTTTTACAAAAAAAAATCTGTGAAATGCACTCATAAAATCACTCAAAGTAACTTAAGTGCAATTTAGCAAATAAAGCTACTTAAGTTTGCCTGGATGGCACTGGATACAAGTCAAACATTTCTGGAATTCAGGTTAGGACTCAGTCAGTTTTATTGAGCTCCTAGAAAATGACCAGGAGACAATAAATCGTAAACGACGTTTACTTGAGAGAGGTCCTGGTTTTTTGGGTACTTTCTCAGTATCATGGATCTATGGAAAACAATGGGTGGGAAGAGTACATAAATAGTTTATACATCAGTCAATAGCAATGGAAGAGGAAAGGGAGGAACTTTGAAAATCTAATTAACATAAAGGGTGGAGTCCAGAGACACAGCCTTATAAAACAACAACATCAAAAGGGTGGGAGGCTTGAGTAGAAGAAGCAGGCTGGCTAGAGAGGTATCCAATCAAATAAAGCTAATATCAAGGCTGTTTCAGAAGCTTTAGTGTAATGTGTTAGTAGGGGATGGGGCAGACACAGAATGCAACTTTAAGCAGGTAAAGGATAAGCATAAACTGGAGTAGAGACAATTCTGTCACTATCGACCTTCTACTACAGTTTAAGGCACCAGATCTGCAGAAATTTACCAGTAACACTGTTTAAGGAAAAATGCAACAATACATGACTTAGGCTCAAAATCTGGCGGTAGTGCACAGCTCTGCCACAACTGTGAAATAAACTATGAGACTATGGCCCTGCAATGTTTAAAACACAAACAGCTTTTACAAGTAATTCTACTCAATAGAAGGGGAGAATAACTCAGAAACACAGTCTTCCCACAACTGCTAATTAAAAAGACTAAGGTCCTAGAACAGATAAAAAAAATGCAAACAAATGGAACAGAGCAGAAAAGTACGAAGAAGTATTACCACACAGGTCACTATAAGTGCAACTCAATTATTTAAGCAGAATTGAAATAATTAAAATAACTTATTGGAAAACACAATCAAGGGCAAAATGTCATTGTGATTGTACAGCCAAAGGGCTTGTCAAAATCTTTGAGTGCTCCCAATGTAGATGTTTCTATATAGGGAAAACCACTAGAACGCTATACAAGAGAGTATATGAAAATAACAGATCAATAAAATTAAAAGATAGTAACAATGTTTTATACAAGTATGCTACAAGGTGTAGGAACTTTAAATGATTTACAGTTTTTGTATTAAAGCATGAAAAGGAACATGTGAGAACAGGACATTACAATAACATGCTAGAAAACAAGGAATTAAAATGGCAATTGTTTTTCAAAGCTGATGTTTTGCTAGGGTTGAATGAGCATATTGACATCAAATGTGTGTCCTAGGCAAAGGCAATATAACAATGTTTGCATTTTGATATGACTGCATTAACTTAATGAATTGTTTAATTATTGATGTAAACATGGTACATTTAATAGTTTATTGGATAAATGCATTTTAACTGCTTCATTTTTCAAATTATTTTTATGTGCATTTTCACTGGATGATATAGATCATGTGATAATGTGATTACCTTATTTAAACTTTGTTGGTTTTAATATTCAGATCGCATCTAACGAAGTTATGAATTATACTGTGTGAAAGCACTAAACTGACTTATTAAATGTAATTCTGTTAGTTCAGCCTCTGTGTTCTAGTGATTTTAGTTGTGTGTACTTCCCCTAGGAGGTAACTCAGTGGTTTTCCTTTCACAAATGTGTAATGATGTCCACAGATATACAATGACATACATACACAAACAGAACAGATGTTACTGGACTACCTCCATATGACGTCTGCCTTCTGTGATTTATATTTTAGTATATTTTGCATGAGATGTTCCACGTCTCCTGTGTGCTTATATGTCATCTGATATGTTTTTTTTTTAATCTGTACCAATGTATTTCAGCATAATCTTCTCTTCGTTTTCTGCTCATCATGTCAGTTCAGTTTCTGTGGTAGATCCTTGTGGATTCCACTACCTACTGATGGCATGTACTAACCATCTCACTTCCTACGGTTCACAGCATATATTTGCTGCCAAAGGTATTGCTTCCAGTATATGTACTTGTTTGGCCAGTATGTCTAGGTGTTTCTTAATTTTCTTGCTTGATCCACAATTTTATGCGGGGATATTCACCCCAATCCTGGGCCCACATCAGTCATTACCCCTACACAACCTCACACAAGCAATTCCCAAAACTCATTATATATGGTCACTCTAAACCTGCAAAGCATTTGTAATAAAATCCCTGACATTCATGCTTGGATTACCCATAATCCGCCTGACATCATTGCTTTTACAGAAATCTGGCTAAAACCTTACATCAAGGATTCCGAATTCTGAATTCCAGGCTTCACAACTTCAAGAACAGATAGACCCCGCAAAAAAGAAGGAGGTGTTGCACTACATTTTCCAAACACCTACAAAACAGTACCCTATACAAATTCCACTCCACAATTTGCCAATGCTGAAATTTTTAGTTCCTTCCTAAAAATGAATGACTCAAACAAATGATGTATAATAGTTCTCTATATATCCCCTGGTAAAAACACACCTGTACTTGAGGAAATCCTAGCTTGGATTTCCAGCAATATTAAAAACAAAACCATTATCCTGGACAACATAAATATCAACTGGCTAGACCTCTGCGCTAACAATTCTTCAACAACTGGCTAAGCTTCTGGTGCCATTCTAAAGGGATCCAGTATATGTCTGCCTGGGAAGACATGGTCGACAGACCACAATGCTTTGCCAGAGATGGCCTGCACCTGTCACCCCTGGGATTCCAGATACTGGCTAAGGTTCTTGCCACCCCTATAGTGCCTTTTTTAGGCAAGGTTCAAATGACAAATTCACCACCATAAAAGGAACAGGCAAGCAAAAACTGAGGGAGATCCTCTTCTCAATGCTAGAAGTCTAAATCTCAAAATGCACTCACTCGAGGCACTCCTTAAAATGGAGAACATCGATATCTGTGCAGTGACTGAGACCTGGTTCAAGGCTCCAGAGAGCACTGTTGCACTACCAGGCTATAACTCATACCACACTTTTTGGCCATGTAACCTGGACCGGAACACCAAAGGTGGAGGTGTGTCCATATTCATTAAGGATATCCACACCTCCAGGCTAGTTGCTCAGCATAATGCAGCCGAGGTTATCCAAGTGCAACTAATTCTGGGCAAAACTGCAATCCAAATTGTAGCTTGCTACAGATCACCCACCATGCCCCAGGATTCCCAATCCTCTTTTCTTGATGTACTGGAAAATATTAGGGTTCAACCAAACACCCTAATAATGGGCGATTTCAACTACCCCACCATTAACTGGGAAAACTACTCATGTGCCAACTCCTTTGCTCAACGCTTTCTGGAATTCATAAACTCCAATGCCCTGGATCAACTTATCCACACCCCCACCAGGGGCAACAATATCCTAGATCTAGTCATTACCAACATGAGTGACTGGTGTTCCACACCTAAAGTCAACGCCTCATTGGTCCGATCCAACCATAAGCTAATTACCCTAGCTATCCACATCCTGCCTCCACCCCCCATTAAGGAAACCATGGTAAAAAATTTCTCTAAAGCCAACTTCATGCTTCTTAAGACAGAAGTGGTGAACTTCATGACACCCATGCAGATGGACAATACAGTTACGACTACTGAATCCTACACAATTGCACTTTATAAGCACTTACATGAGTGCATGGATCGTGCTATCCCAAACAGAACCAAGACACTATCCTCCAAAAAAAGGAAGCCAATCTGGTGGTCCACTGCCATAAACAAACTGTACAACAGAAGGAAGAAACTGTTGCAAAAGAGAGTAAAATCCCATGAGTGGAGGAGCTCCCTGGTCAGCCTCTGTAGGAAGCTGTGATCCCTGATAAAATCCTCCAAAGCTAGTTACAAAAACAAAATCGCCACTGATTCTAAAGACAACCACAAAGCATTCTATAGCTATGTCAAGAATCTCAATTGCAACACTCAGATCTGGTCTGAGTTACAGCACAATGGCACTAAATATACAGACCCAACTAACATTGCCAACATCCTGGCAGATAGGTTCAGTGCTAACTTTACCCCCTCTCACCCCCTAAAGAGCCCATCTCTATACCAGAAGAATGCAAAGTTCCTGTAATCATGGCTGCACAGGTAAAAACCACACTCTCCAAAACCAGGAACATAGCATCCATGGGACCAGATAACATCCCAGGCTGTGTTCTACATGAACTACAGAATGAACTGGCACCCCACCTAAGTACCATGTTGAATCATAGCCTCACCTCAGGCTTTATGCCTGCTGAATGGTGCACAGCGACGGTTATTCCACTCCACAAGGGGGGAGCCACCATGGACCCCAGAAACTACTGCCCCATTAGCCTGGATGAGCCTGGTCTGCAAGGCCATGGAATGTATCATCATGGAACTTATAAACAAAGACATTGGTAATTTCCAAACTCAGGACCCCACCCAGTTCGGGTTTGTAAAAGCCAGATCATGTCTCCTAAACATGATAGACTTCTTTGAAGCAGTCACCAAAGCCGTAGGCAAAGGTAAGGTGGTTCACACAGCCTATCTAGATCTTGCCAAGGCTTTCGACACCATCCCCCACTCTGGAATTCAAGATAAACTCACTAAACTAGGTATAAATAAATATGTCACAAGATGGGTTGCCAACTGGATCACTGATAGAACCCACATTGTGAAAGTAGTACACTCCAAATCCGACTTCAGACCAGTGACAAGTGGAGTACCACATAGTTCAGTCCTGGGTCCTCTCCTGTTTGGTATCTACTTCTCTGAAGCACAGGCTAACACAGAAGGTCTTTGGCTAATGAAGTTCGCAGATGATTGCAAACTAGGGGCCATAATCGAAACTCCTAACGGTGTGGACATCCTACAAAAGGGCCTCACTGAGACAGATGCCTGGTGTCAAAGCCATGGCCTCAAGCTCACTGCCAAAAAGTGCATTGTCATCCCCTTTGGTAAAAACTCTGTACCCATGGACTACAACATAGGCGGTAGTATACCTAACACCGAAAGTGTGATAAGAGACCTTAGGACACAGGTGGAAAGTAGTCTCTCCTTTGATAATCACATCGTCACAGTAGTCAGGAAATCCTTCTATGTGGCACCCCTCATCACAAAAGGTTTCTCATTCATAAAAAAAAGAGGTCATTGTTCCCCTCTACTCATCACTCATTAGACCCATAATAGAGTACAACGCCCCTTTTGGTATGTACCTCACAAGACATCTGCAGCAGCTGGAAAGGCCACAGAAGTACCACACAAAGAGGATTACTGGCCTCAAACAGATGCCCTATGCAGACCGCTTAAAAAAACTCCAGCTTTACTCCGTCACATATCACCTACTCAGAGGTGATCCCTGCCTAACATAAAAAGCTATGTCAAACCCAGAGCTGTTGGACATGCTCCACTTAAAGAAATCCCAATCCCTCCGAGCTACACACTCTAGGGACCTAAACCATGTGACCACAATATATAGAACATGCTGGAGGGATAGATTCCTGTCCCAGAGACTTCCCATACTCTGGAATAAACTACCTATCTATATCAAACAAAGCTCCTCATTAGCGCTCTTCAAGAAAAATCTTGATGATTGGATGGGAAATAGGAAATTCACCCCGGGGATCACCTCTGTGGCTCTGCTCAACAATGGCACAGGAAAATAATTTTCTTGGGTGGTAAAAGCCAGGGTACCTTTTTGGCTGGGCTTGTATAGGCCCCATGGCCGATAGCCTAGTACCTACCTATGAACCTATGAACCTATGAACATTCCGTCTTCAAACATCAATCTGTTTAATTTTACTCAGGTTATCACTTCTCCATCTATACCCAATAGAAACAATGATTGTGGCTTCATTTTAGATTGGAGTCTGGTCTCTGACCCCAATAAAATATCTTTTGCTGGCACTCAGTGATCATGTCCCTGCCTTTGTTCACCAAACTGCTCCCTCCTTTCAAAAACCACATCAATATAAACAAGTAAGGAACCTTAGAAAATTCAACCCACTGATCTTCATAGATATTCTAAAAAAATGAACTGGTACATGCTAAAAACTTGCACACTAGTTGATGCACTTAACTACTTCAGCTCAACATTTCTACATTCACTAAATAGCCTTGCTCCTCTTCATCTTAAGCGAATCAAAGCTAACCATGCCCCATAACTGGCCAAGACCACTAAAGAACTTATGAAAGCCAGAGACAAAATCTGGAAAAAATAGCTAGCAAATAAAAACCCACCAGACTTGCTGAAATTTAAACAACTATGGAACCAGGTAAAAAAAATAGTTATCAAAGACAAAAAAATCATTAACTAAGACTTCAGAATTACCACGAGTTAAATACAAAAAAATGTTGGAAGTTCATTACATCTATACTAAATTCAGGCACAAAAAGCAACCCAAGTCCACATCCTGACAAAACACCTCATGAATTTGCCACTTTCTTCAGTTCTCATTTTATCAACACCATAGCACATATCCCTGCTTCTTTTTCTCAAGCCTATAGCAACCCAAACCTGCATGTCCTTCAAAAGTACCCTCTTGCTCTCTCTCTCCCACACCCTCCCACTCTCCTCACCACCCCTCTACCCACTTTAAACCCATGTTCACTTTTAAACCCATTGCAACCACCACAATAAAAAGATTACTTCTCAAGCTCAAATCTTGCTCTAACACTCCTGACAACATACCTACACAATTCCTAAAACTAGCAGCCGAAGCTATTGCCCACCCTATTGTCATAGTCCTAAATAGAGCCATTCAAGAATTTTATGTCCTCAAAATCTGGAAAAAAAACATTTATTCTTCCTCTTCAGAAAGATGGCAATAATATAGACATCTCAAACTTCAGACCAATAGGCATTCTCTCACCCATCTCAAAGATCTTGGAAAAATATATACATATTCAAATCCTAAACTATCTGATTTGCAACCAAATCTGATCTCCCACACAACATGGATTCAGACTAGGTCACAACACCACAACTGTGCTCATATCTTTTATGGAGACAATAAACAGAGCCCACAACACTGGTAAAATTGTCTCCTCCCTATTCCTAGACCTTTCAAAGCATTTGACACTGTCTCCCACCCTTTACTTCTAACCCAACTCTTTAAGACTAGCCTTTCCCCCTCCTTTCTTAACTGGCTCTCAAGCTACTTAGAAGAAGACAGTAGGAAGTTAAATGGGGAAAGCCCCTTTCTCCACATCTTAACACCTCTACAGGTGTTTCCCAAGGCTCCATACTTGCACCTCACCTATTCAGCATTTTCCTTAATAGTGTTCATTCTTCACTAAGTTAAGGGTCACTCATTCAAAACATAGATGACTCGACTATTATATGCTCAGCTAATTCCCTTTCTGAGCTACAACAAATAACTCAACTGGCTTTCAGCTCCACAGAGACCTGGATGTATAATAATCACTTTTCCATTAACCCAAGCAAAACTAAGCTCATACTAGCTCAAACTAGCTGTAGCTTCCATTTATATTCCTCCGGGCAACAATATACCCATACTGGAAAACATCCTATCCTGGTTCACCCTCAACATACCTTATGAAACACTCATTCTTGGAGATGTCAATCTAGACTGGGCAAAACTATCTACTGACTCTCCCTTACATAGTATTCATCTTCATGGTTTCCACCAACTCATTTCTACACCAACTCGCTTCCACAAATCCTCAGCCTCCAGCTCCATAATAGACTGGATTCTCACAAACACCCCCCATCACTGCCACCAGCCCTCAACCTTATCAGACTTCCTTAGCGACCATCTCCCTACCTCCATTCTAAGATACAACTTTCACACACTTAAACCTCACCTTTTCAAATTTTGTAGAAAACTATCTACATTTAATCCTTCAAAGTTTAACTCTTTACTACAAAACATAGACTGGCCCATCCTTAAACAACTCCCTCTAAATGAGTCTGTTAAAACTTTTAACAGCATTTTCCTAAATACTCTGGACTCCCTAGCTCCCTCTAGGAAGCTTCGAGTGAAATCCAATCATGCTCCCTGGCTTTTGTCTGGAAAGCCTGGAGCAAATCTAAACAAACACCTCTTCGACTCAAATACAAACAACTACGTAATCTTGCTAAAAAACAGGCAATAATTGACAAGAAGTCATTCTATAGCTCTGGCCAAAACAATCATAATCTAAACCCTCGTAAATTTTGGACAACACTCAACAGCATCCTCTACCCTGGCAGTCCCTCTAACCCCTCACCCTACCCAAACACAACTCCTGAGGAAACAGCTATCCTACTTAATTCACATTTTATCTCCTCCATCCAAAATCTCCTACCCTCTCAATCTACCTCTTCCTCTTTACCTGACCCCTCACCCACCCCCAACACTACACCCTTTTACTTCAAGCATGTTCCCATCTCCTGCATCAAATCTCTGCTGCTCAAACTCAAACCCTGCTCCCCCTCTACTGACAAACTACCCTCTACCTACCTCAAACTTGCTGCTGACTCCATCGCCTACCCAGTTACAATATTAATAAATAGATCTATACAAGAATCTACTGTTCCTACACTTTGGAAATCCTTCTACACTATCCCTCTCCACAAAGGAGGTAACTCCACTGACCCTTCAAACTACCGACCTATTGCCATACTGTCCCCATTATCTAAGATACTAGAAAAATGTATCCACACCAAGCTTATGGATCACCTTCTCAATCAAAACTTACTCACCCCTACTCAACATGGCTTTCGCCCCTCTCACAGCACAACTACTGCTCTACTCTCCTTCACTCACACCATTGCAGAATCTCTGGACAACAATAAACTTACCTTCTGTCTCTTTCTAGACCTCTCCAAAGCTTTTGATGCAGTGTCTTACCCACTACTACTATCTAAACTTACAAACTTTCACCTCTCCACCTCCACCCTCAACTGGTTTGCTAGCTATCTCTCTGAATGCAAACAATCAGTTAAATGGCTCTCTTCCACTTCTCTTTTCTTACCTATCTCCACTGGTGTTCCACAAGGTTCCATCTTGGGTCCCCTCTTATTCAACATCTTCACCAATGATCTCTTCACCTCATGCCATCAGTCATCACTCATACAATATGCAGATGACTCCACAATCATTTTTACAGCCAACAACATATCTGACCTAAACTCCCTAACCCAAACAGCTCTACTTTCCACTGAACAATGGCTTACAGAAAATCTACTGATTCTCAATCCTACTAAAACCAAACTCCTACTCTTCCTGCCCCACTCACTTAATCATCATAAATCCTCCTTTGTCATTAAGTCTCGCAATAACACAACTATCCTACCTGTCACCCACACAAAACTCTTAGGAGTCATTATCGATGATGAATTAAAATTCAATCAACACATACAACAATGTATAAAGAAAACACATCAGAAATTAGGTCTATTATACCGAAACAAAAAATATCTCAGTCCCGAGGCTAGACTCACCCTAGGACAAGCACTTCTCCTCCCCTCACTCCTCTATGCTGCTCCTGTTATAACAAATATCCAAAAAACTACCCTGAGTAAACTCCAACAATCCTACCACAAAATAGCCAGATTCATCACCAACTCCCCAAATAACACACACCACTGCATTGCTTTAAAGTCTCTACACTGGCTAGAACTCCCTCAACTACTACATCTCTATCAGTTTCACATGCTACACTCTATGCTCTTTATACCATCCAACTGTCCATCTTTATCTCATCTTGTCTCTGTCTACACCCCATCTCGACCTCTCCGAACCTCTAATCAACAATTGCTTGACATTTACCACCCAAATAAGTCAGTAGGTAAGTTACTCTACAAACACTCGGTGGCCATTGCTTGGAACAACTACCCCTTGACATTCGCTCAATCCCTCACACCCCACTATTTAAAAAGAAACTTAAGACACATCTACTCAATACCAAAATTTGCCCCTGCTATGACCCTACATAGTTCTGTCCCCCCCCCCCACATTGGAATCACTCAGTCTATCCTGGACATACCTTGAACTCTATCCCCACTACCACAGTTACATAGTATCTGAAAAAAAAAAAACTTGTGCTGGCATCTAACTATGGTTGTTTTCTATCTGTTACTACTGTAAGACTAGTTTTATTTCTGTTGTTTCCTGTGCTGGTATACTACTGTAATGTTTTTTATTATTGTACTATCTGGAGCTTTTCTCCTCGGATCTCCACTGAAAATGGGACAAAATCCCAGTTGGACTAAGCCGGTTAACAAATGTCAATAAATAAATAAATAAATAAATAAATAAATACTATTCACTCCTAGAAAGACAACCTCCCTAAACAAAACCCAATTCACTACACTTTTTCAGAGTAATACCACAAGTGAGATTGTTTCCCATACAAAAATATTAGGAGTAATAATAGATAAGCATATGTAGGTTGTCCTACAAATACACCATAGCTAGGAATCTTCTATAGGCATAAATTCTTCCTCAGCTCCTCCACAAAACAAGTTCTAGCTTCCACTTACCTATTACACTCTCTCTTATAATGGTGATCCACTGCTTCCTAACCTTCAGTCCTTCCTAAAAGCTAAACTTGAGACTTGCTATCACAAAACTGCCAAATTTGCAACTAACGCTAAACACTGTACCCATCACTGTACTGCTCTGCACACTCTGAACTGGCGTGAACTTTCTCTCCTACCTGCAACTAACAACTACACACAAAATAATCTTTAAACCTTCAGACTGCCCTGCTCTTAGACCAGTTTTCAGTTTCAACCATCCAAATAGACGTCTCAGATCCAAGAATCAGAACCTTTTGACAGTATAAAAGCCAAACCTGCCAGCTGGCCAGGTTCTACACTCTTCTTCAGCAGCCAAAACATGGAATGACCTACCAATAGCTATCAGGACTACTCAAAATCCTGCTGCTTTGAAAACCTCACTAACACACTACCTATCTACCATCAGCAATTGTACCTGCACCCTGTCTCCCTTCTCAAAACCTAACAGGCTCTGCTGAATTCTGACATTGATGTTTGACACTTGCTATGCATTAATATCAGCTGTAAGCTCTGCTGTTCCTACAGTCAGAAACAACCATGAAATGTCTATCTGTTTATCTTTGCTGCACTTTACTTTTGTCATTTTGTTATTAAACCTATAATATATCCAATTGTTAAATATATTACCTTTGCTGTATTTACTCATGAATTGTCCTCATTGCATTATTTAACTGTTTGTATATACTATATGTCCTTATTGTTTGTGGAGGTTTTCTCCCCAGGCCTCCACAGAAAATGGGTTCATTATGGCCCAGTGGACCACCCTGGTAAACAAATACAAATAAAAAATAAAATAAATGTATGTATCTTCCTGTCATTCCTGCTTTGGTACTTTGATACATATAAGGCACTGGCATTTTTAAACTTGTGTTACCTGCACATTTGTTCAAATACCACATTTGTTCCTTCTTAAAATGTACTGCTTGTGTATACACAATGCTGGTAAAGATCCTGCATGTCTACTACCTGAATTAATGTAATTTACAGTTGTACAACCTTCCCTGTACACATATTGTTAGGCTTGCCCTGTCTTTTACATATTCCAAGATGCCCTATCTGTTGTTCATTGCTCACATACTCAACTTACTGAATGGATGTTTGTATACATTACTTTGTTTACATGGTGTTCATGAGCAGGTGTTGTTTATCCCAGCAGGGTCTGCTCGATGTGTAGGGTCGCTTGAAGTCTTGCATATTTCATTAGCAATGCTGTATGTTGCACACGGTGAGCTATTATGTTAATTTCAGCATAACATGTACATGCTATAAATGAATCTGTCATTGTTTTTTCTGTTTTTGGAAGTAAGACATCTGAATATTGCAGTACATTGAGCATTATACTATTTTTCTACTGCATATCATATGACATTTTCATTCTGCTATACTGTACCCATTTCTCTCACACATATTGCATAAGTGTAGACTTTATGTTTGAGGATGTTTTCATCCATGTCTCCACTGAAAAGGTGTTCTTTCACATCTCACTCAGATCATCCTAGTTAACAAAATGGAAATAAATATTACATTGTACCATCTGTTTTAACTTATTTATGGTTGTCCAATTTTACAAGTAGCATATATATATGCAGCAGGGGCTGGGTGCGGCACAGACTTTGGGACTGCCCTCTACTGCAAAAATACTTATTTTCTGTATTTTATTTTTTTATTTTTTAATTTGGGCAGTCTGCTTGATCACTAAATGAGGTTTCTTTTCATTTTGTTTGTTTCCTGATAGTACAAATTCCTATCTTTATATGTGTTGTATTTTTTGTCAGACTGCACTCTGTTGGATGCTAAGTGCACAGTTACTGGTAAATTCCTGTAACCATTCTGACTTTGCATATTTCGTGAACCTTCACTTCTTAATTTCTTTCTGATTCAGCCATCCTGAGTGTAGACCATTCATGAACCAGAAGGGCTTTTCTTTGGATAGAATATACTTCAACAGCTATTTATGAGTTTTCCCTTATATTCAGACATAAAGAAGGATTTGCCTACCACATTCTATTTTACAAGTGCCCCTGTCATTAATTAATACTGTTCGTTGACTTTCTTAGCTTTTATTAAATTTTTGAGGAGTATTCATGTCATCTTACATGACATTTGCAGTTTGTAGTCCTATTGCCACCCTTGTGAATGAAATACCTCTGCACATATCCCCATTATGAGGTTTGTACTGAACATGATACAAGAAGAGACCCAGTCCAAAGCATGAAGAATCTTACTGTTGAGTAAAAGTGAGTCCAATATTGTTACTCTCTTTATTTATTTAATGCTTGATGACTGGCAGTTGGCGCAGCTAAGTTTACTAGCTGTGTTTCCTGTGGTACAAAGTTTGATCCCCTCAGCCCTTGTTTACCTGCTATGTTACCATGACCAAACCACTTAACCAGCCATTGCTCCTCAGTCACACCTGAAAAGGTACTGTATCCAGTTGGCCTACCGGGTTAACAAATAGCATTATTATGACCAGGATAATGGATTGATCCTAATGGACTATTTTCAGTGACAACCCAAAGAAACAGGAAGACAGTAACCAATAAAACACTATATGCAGTCCACTGGAGCATACTCAGTCATGCAGACATGGTTGAAGGCTGTTACTTACAGCTGGCAAGGATCTAACCAAGAGCCTTGGAGTTAGACTGTGTATCCATTTTCTGGTCCACCAGATCTAGCTGCAAACAATAGAGTGAACTGCAGGAAACTGCAAATAACATCCTGTCAGGGACCATGTTGCAGTCCTTCATGAAATCTTATAACTACTGTTAGATTGCTGTCTGTTTCTTCTGAGAATTTTGCATATTTTTCATAGAACTAAAAGAAGTTCATGAAACAGAGCTTTCCATGTATGAACATCATAAGAATGGCAGATGTTTTTTAAACCATGCTCTAATTGATGTAAAGTGAGCTTATTGCAAACAATTGCTTCTATGGTCCTGAGCAGAATACAGAAAGCAAGAAAAGGCGAATACAAAAGCAGTTCTGTACAGTGAAGCAGTGTTCATGACGGCAATCATAGTGTGATCTTCACCGCATCATTCTTCTTAATAGTCATGATTAAGATAGCCATAACATAATTTAAACCTAGCTTCAAAGAAGCATAATTGAACTACATATTATTCATCATGTATTATTCTGTTCTGTTGCTTCTGATTTGTCCAATTTTACAATAATTATCAGGAGACAGTAATTAATGTCACTTTATACAGCAGCGGTAGAGGCAAAGGTGGTGTTTAGTATTAACTAACAATCTTGGTTAGTTTGCTGTGGCAGCATGGTTCTCTTACACCCATACTCTTCCAAATACCATGTATTTTGTCAGCAGGCTGGCCAGTATTTATTATTCCCTACTAGCCTGGGAAAACAAGTCCTATACATACTAGTACACAGTTCTGTAGGAAAGGAGTGGATGTGAGAGTTGTCACTGTTGTTTTTGACGGGTAGATTAGCTTGGATCTGTTGAGACTTTTACTTCCTGCACATGCCCAGTTCTGTTGAGCCATTTCACTCCCTGAACATGCCCAGTAGTCATTCATGTTTAGACCATTCATTTTGTATCATGCTAGACTGCTACTCCCTTCTGTGAGCAGTTCAAGCCTGCAGGTGCCCCTAACCCCAATGAACAGGCAAATGTACATATTTCTTCAGTCCTCCCTTGAGTGATATGAGCAGGAAAGGCCTATTCATTTCACTCTATTCCCATGCTGGTCCCTGCAGGTACTATAGCCACTGATCAAACTCGGCTCCTGTGTGTCATAGTCAGTCTTTATCCTTCTATGTTAATGCAGTTTGAAATATAACTAACAAATAATAGAATGTATAACCAGGTCTATACAAAATGCCTGGGATGAAGAGTAATGCACACATCATGAGGGCGATAATACCAGATTCAGCTTCACAATACATACCCAGTAACATGGCCAGGGAAGCAAAGAACTGAGTTTTGAGGTCTGAGATTAAAATAAACATACACACCTTATTAGGGCCCTTCCTCTTGTTTTATTAATGTTATCACTGAAGCACTTGAGTATGCCATAAAAAGAAAAAGAAAAAAAATAATGCATTTAAATGCCCTCAGCAATAGGCACAGACATTATTCCATCTGCAATAAAGTGATCAAACAAGCTGCACTGCTGAAGTCTATCACAGCTTTGAAAACTCAAGCAAAGAATACTTAGCACTGCGGAAGACATCGCTTGTACAATCGTTAGTGAACTCTCAAGACTTTAGAGTGCTTGATAGCATCAAAGAACTTCAGCTGTTCACAGTTTGCATGCTACAGACAATACTAAGGTGTACTAAAGAAAAGTAACTGAATACTTTGGAATAGAGTATCCCAGACAAGGCTGCACTGATCAGCCCCTTTAAACTCATTTAAGTGAGGTGTTAACCAAAAGAAACAAGTGCATGCTTCAGCAGAGATTCCACCATGCACTGTTATTGTTTGCCATTACACTTGTAGGGACTTATTAAGATTTATTTGTGTGTCTCTTTGCTGGGCATCTCAGATCCGGAGTGAGGTTTAAATAAATACCACAAATGTAGCAGTGATGACTTTAAAATCCCATAGTTCCTGCTGTGCAAACAATCAGCCACCAAAGAAGACACAGAAGTCCACCATCAATAGAAAGGGTGAAGGTCACCCATGTATCTCCTGCTTTGCGGTACAAACTCCTCACAGCAGACAGCTATAGTACTGTCCAATTTTGACTGCAATTTCCACCATAACACAAAAAGTCATAAGACAACCTTTGAAGATACAATGTGGACGCTCAAGGGAGAGTCAATGAAATATGCATATTTTTTTCATAGTGATTGGAAACTTTCCTGAGGAAGTCATGCCATTAGAAACAGTGACATTAATAAAACAGAAAATAAATAATCTGCTGTTAAAGTAACGCCTGCACCTTATTGTATGAAGTGGTAAAATAGGTGGGTCAGGTAGCCACTGACAAATGTATAATGAGTTATTTTGTGTCATGCAAATTGAGTACAGCCATGAAGTCCCGGATGCACTGATTTATTACATTATGAATACAAAACATCTGACCTTCCTTTGCAGTACAGTCGGTATAATAAATGAATTACCTAAACTATTTGTGAAGCTGATTGTTACCTGTAAAAAATTTTTACTTTTGACCCGTTTGGGCCGAGAGATGGACAAATGGAAAGGAAGTTCAGTGACCTGGCATGTTGTAGGGTGTGATTCATGCTGATGTTTAGTATTTCTATTTCATCTTGCACCCCCCTGCTCCAACAACTTCGTACTTATCAGCTGATGACCTGGGGGCTTAATGGTTTGTTTTCACAGGATGTGAGTAAACACCTATGAACGGGTATTCAAAGTAGAAATAGCTACCACAGTTGGCATTCTATTTACAGATATGTGGAATATGCAGCCAAAGCAGAGACTGAATTAAAATTATGTCATATCATCCTGTTATTGACATTAAACACACTAGTCTCCTGTCTGTTTGGAATGACCACAATAACTGCACACAATTTCAACATATTCTCCTCTACCTTGTGGGCACGTACACATCTATGTACACAGATAATTCAATCCCATCTACAGACAAATACTGAAGATAACAATGCCATACAATAACAGCCTCCCCATGCCATCTATGGAGTTCTACCATGCACTTTTTGAAATAGTTGAAATTCATTGAGATTAAAGGGTTGCAGGAGAGGATATGGCAGTATACTGAGTGAAAACTGTAAGGAATAATTCCAGCCATTTTAATACAATATTACCTCATCTTCTGTCTCAGGCAGTAATTAGCAGAAGCCCATAGGCAAGACTTGAACGGAAATGGATTCTATCCGAGAATAATGCTACAAACTCAAGCTGTCCCTCGGTATTTTTTAATGTACTGCCACTGTTCTTGCATGCATATAAAACAGACAGTCAAATCACACAGTTGTTATCCAGTTCCTTGATATGCAAAAGCACTGAAAAGTGAGTGGTTATTAACATAAACAATTATAATTGTGTATATTCACTTATCCTTAGTTTTTTTTCTCAGTAATCAATATCATGCATTGGAATTTTAACTTTTAAATGTTTTAAAAGAATATTTTAAAACTCAACCTCCAGAGATCTGTGATTCTGTCACCATTCTGTGCTGTAATGAGGGTTTATGGGTATGATATTGCTTTATTTTTGACTGCCTAAATGTTTTTATTGCAGTTTCCTGTTCCTACAAACCATTAGTTAAATGGTTTCTGGTATGTCAGCTAATATATGAATTCATTTTTCATTGACACACATGTAGCATTCTTAAAATGTACACCAGATTTTCCCCTAATCATATAATATTAGGATTTATAGCATGGTGGCCTTGTTTTTATATGTGTGATGAATGCTACAGCCATTATTATCAGACACAGTACTGGCCCTGTGTATCACTGCTGTACTGTTACTGCATCTTAGCTAAAAGGGACAAGATCATGACATGTATAAATCTCAAGGTATAAACCACGGTACCAGAGAGCTTGAAATGATCCCTCATAAGACAGAGAAGCACACACATGCACTTTGACATATAGTCTATTAGCAAATACACGGCCTGTTCCTGCAAAGTAGAACAGTTTGCATAGAATAACCTCTGTAAATACAGTTAGGGCATGAAAGTGCTAATTAACA
>NC_056740.1:496168599-496188599 GCF_019279795.1 Protopterus annectens | reverse complement strand
TAGCACCTCAGCAAGAAGAGGAAATAGGTGAAGTTGAGGAAGAATGGTAACATCTCAAAACAGCATATTTGAGGACTAACAGATATGCAAACCAGCCAGGTAAGAAAATAAGGTACAAACGGAAACTGGTGGTGGGACGCAGACGACCAGGAGGTTATCAAAAGAATGAAGGAGAGCAGGGAAAAGTGGGAAATACAAAATACAGAACAGGCTGAGAAGAAATACTGGATAACTTACAGAAACTAAGAGAGGAGTTGCAATAGCAATGAACAAGGCATCAGAGACACTAACAGATTCTGGAAATTGACTCTGTAGATGGCACAAAGAAATTCTATTAGGTTGCAAGGCAAATACATAAAGATTTGCTAGGGACGGCTTGCACCTGTCATCCCTGGGCTTTCGGATATTGGCAAAAACTCTTGCTACCCCCATAGTGCCTTTTTTTAGGCAAGGCTCAAAAGACAAACCCACCTCCATAGGTATCACAAGGGATAAGAAACTAAGAGTAATGCTACTCAACGCCAGAAGTCTAAACCTCAAGATGCATGCACTCGAAACTCTCCTTAGCATGGAGAACATCTATATCTGTGCAGTAACAGAAACCTGGTTCAAGGCTCCCGAGAGCACCCCAGCACTACCAGGTTATGCCTCATACCATGCTTTTCGGCCCCAAAACTTGGACTGAACCACAAAAGGAGGGGGAGTATTAATATTTGTCAAAGATACCCACACCTCCAGGTTGGTGGCACAGCACGAAGCATCAGAGACTATCCATGTGCAACAAACAGTGGGTAAAACTGCCTTCCAGTTTATAGCCTGCTACAGACCACCCTCCCAAACCCAGGAACCCCACTCGGCCTTCCTGAGAACACTGGAAAATATGAAGGTCTCTCCAAACACCATTATATTGGGCGACTTCAACTACCCAAACATAGACTGGGAGCATTACTCTAGCTCCAACACCCTAGCCCAAAGGTTCCTAGAATTTATATACTCAAATGCTATGGAACAACTTGTTACCACTCCCACAAGAGGGGAAAACATACTGGATCTGATCATCACCAACATGGGGACTCTATGCTCCAGACCAGAAGTGTATCCCTCATTGGTAAGATCAGACCATAAACTAATCTCACTGGATATTCACATCCCGACTCCACCCCCTGCCCTGAAAACCACAGTGAAAAACTTCTCTAATGCAAATTTCACACTCCTCAAAACCGAGGTGGAATCCTTCAAAGCCCCCGGGCCTGTGGAAAATACGGCCCAGACCGCAGAATCCTTTATAAACACATTCTGTGAACACCTTCAGGAATGCATGGATCATGCAATCCCAAATAAAACCAAGTCCCAATCCTCCAAAGGCAGACGTCCTGTCTGGTGGACCCCAGCCATAAACAAACTATATAATAGAAGGAGGAAGCTACTACATGATAGAGCAAAATCTCAAAAAGGGAAGGCATCTCTGATCAGTATTAGCAAAAAACTATGGGCACTCATAAAATCATCTAAGGCCAGCTTCGAGAGAAAAATTGCACAGGACACTAAGGATAATCACACGGCTTTCTTTAGTTATGTTAGGAACCTGGGTGTGAATTCCCAGATATGCTCAGAATTAGTCCAAAATGACAAAAAATACACCGAACCCACAGACATTGCCAACATCCTAGCTGACAGGTTCAGTGCAAACTCCCCCCCCCCACCAAAAGGGCAAAATATCTATCCCAGCAGAGTGCTGCCCCCCTGACATCTCAGATGCTCAGGTCAGAGCTGCCCTCTCCAAAGCAAAAAACACAGCATCAATGGGACCAGACGGTGTCCCGGGCTGCATCCTACATGAACTCCAAGAAGAGCTAAACCCAAACATAAAACTACTGCTCAGTCTCAGCCTTACTACAGGATATGTACCCAAAGAGTGGCGTACAGCAACAGTGGTCCCTCTCCACAAAGGTGGTGCCTCAACGGATCCTGGAAACTATCGCCCCATAAGCCTGACTAGCTTGGTCTGCAAAGCTATGGACAGGATCATCATGGACATCATAAATAAAGATATTGGGGACCTACAGACACTGGATCCTACCCAGTTCGGCTTTGTTAAGGGCAGATCCTGCCTCTTAAACCTGGTAGATTTCTTTGAAACAGTCACCAAGGCCATTGACGAGGGGAAGGTGGTCCACACAGCCTACCTGGACCTCACAAAAGCCTTCAATGCAATACCCCACTCGAGCATAATAGATAAGCTCACCAGCTTAAATATAAACCCCTATGTCACTAGATGGGTTGCAAACTGGCTCAAGGACAGAACCTACATGGTTAGACTTGCTGGAGCCATGTCAGACTCCAAACCAGTTACAAGTGGCGTCCCACAAGGCTCAGTCCTGGGACCTCTCTTGTTCGGTATATATTTCTCGGAGGTACAGGCCAATATGGAAGGACTGTGGCTGACCAAGTTTGCAGATGACTGCAAACTGGGTGCCATAATCGACACTCCAGCTGACACAAGCATCCCCCAAAAGGGCTTCATAGAAACAGACAACTGGTGCCAGAGCCATGGCCTTAAGCTAAATGCCAAAAAGTGTATAGTCATCCCCTTTGGCAAAAACAAAGTGCCCACAAATTACCACATAGATGGTAATCCATTAAGTACAGAAGAAGTAATTAGGGACCTGGGGACCCAAGTTGATACCAGTCTCTCATTTGACAACCACGTGGCCAAAGTGGTTAGAAAAACATTTTATATAGCCCACCTAATCATGAAGGGATTCACATCTAGATCAGGGGAGGTCATCGTGCCTCTTTATTCATCCCTCATCAGGCCCATAATTGAGTACAATGCCCCTTTTGGGATGTACCTTACCAGACACCTGCAGCAACTGGAAAGACCCCAAAAGTACCTCACCAAGAGGATCAAAGGGCTCAAACAGATGCCATATGCTGCCCGGTTAAAGAAACTCCATCTCTACTCAGTGGCATACCGCCTGCTCAGAGGCAATCTGTGCCTGACGTATAAAGCCATGTCCAACCCGGAATTAATGGACATGCTGCACCTCAGAAAATCCAAATCCCATCGAGCTACGCGCTCGAGAGACTTGAACCTCAGCACTGAAATAAATAGGACATGCTGGAGGGACAGATTCATAACCCAGAGGCTCCCTTCACTCTGGAATAAAATCCCAGTCCAGGTTAGGCAGAGTCCCTCATTGACTCTCTTCAAGAGGAATCCTGATGAGTGGATGGGAGATCGTAGGTTTACCCCGCTATCACTTTTGTGTCACTGTTAGACAGAGGCACAGTATACTAACCTCGAAAAAAGGCATAGCAAAATTAATTTAAAATGGGTGGTGAAAGCCAAACACAGTCTGGCTAGGCTTATAAATGCCCTAGGGCAGATAGCCTAGTATGAACCTATGAACCTATAAGGAAGACACTCAGTCACCTTTGATAAGGACCACACCTTTTTGGCATTTACTTCACTGAAGTCAAGGCCAATGTCTGGGGCCTCTGTCTGATCAAATTTACAGATGATTGCAAATTAGGAGCAGTCATAGAATCTCTCACTAACACTAGTGTTCGACTAAGGCAGACAAATAACTTGTGTCAGAGCCATTGGCTAAAAATAAATGCCAAAAATGCATAATAGTATCCTTCGGGAAGTCATCCACCCCTGGTAACTATCATGTTGTACACAGACACCTAAGAGTCAACCTAGTAGTTAGGGACTTGGGGATACATGTAGACATAAGCTAGCCTTTGACCAATCTTTGTCTACAGTAATAAGGAAATCATTCTATGTTATACGACTTATAAACAATGGTATGTGCTCTAGGTCCAAGGAGGCTATTGTTTCACTATGTTCAGCATTCATCAGACCTATCATTGGTTACAATGCCCTCTTTGGTATGTACCTAACCAGGCACATCCAACATTTGTAATGTCCATAGAAGTGTCTCACTAAAAGAATAAAGGGAGCAAGTAATAAGTCCTGTGCAGACCACCTCAAAGCCCTATACCTGTATTCTACGTACTACAGGCTCTTGAGGGCATACAAGGCATGGGCAGACCTCCATCCTGATAGATGTCCTGGAGATCTGTAAAACAAACTTTACCAGAAATGACCATTCTACAGACTTAAACATTCCTGGGATATAAATAGGACCTGCTCAAGGGACCAGTATGTATTCCAGAGACTACCCCTTCTCTGGACCCATGTGAAGCAGAATTCCTCCCTAACTCAATTCAAGTGTAACTTGGACAATTGGATGAGGAACAGGAAATTCAACCCTGGTTTGTCACCTATGTCTCTAATGGACACAGGCAGCCTGTAAATGGTTCATCTGCTAGGCCCCTGCTTACACTTATCAAGGGTACCAGAACTTGCTAGTTATTTGGGATTCATGGCTAGGCTTAAAAAATCCCTAGTGTTCATTAGCCTAGTACACATCTCTGAAGTTTATCCAGCATCTTCTGAATGAAGAAACCCAACAGAAGCTGTACTGTTCCAGACACAGCCTATGATGAGAGAAGAGGCGGAACCCATCCTAGAAGTAAGAACAGCACTAAGGAAAATTAATTTGGGGAAAGCAGCAGGATCAGATGAGGTCACAGCAGATATGATAAAAAAATTGGGTGAGATAAGGGAGAAATGAATCCTGAGGGTACACATAGCAATATGGAGTGAAAAGCATATCCCAGATTTGGAGTATAAGGATTCTAGTACCAGTGTTCAAGAACAAAGGGGGCATGCACAAATGTGGGCAGTACAGAGGTATTCAACTCCTGTCACACTTTGTGAACGTTCTAGAAATGGTAACTGAGAAGTAGATAAACACAGTAGTAGAAAGTAAGATGGGAGGTGAACTGTTTGGATTCAGATCAGGATGCAGCACAACTGACCCAATATTTGCAGTGCAATAGATATTTGGGCAGTCCTAGACTTAGAGAAAGAATATGACAAGGTCACAAGAAAGCTGATTTGGACAGTATTGTGGTTGTCCAAAGTCCCAGAAACACTGGGAGAATTAGTGCAGGCTATGTACAACAACCCAATGACGCAAATGAAAACAATGTTCTGTCTTACAGAAGGGTTCCCAGTGGGAGTGGGTGTACTTCGTGGTTCAGCTCTGAACCCACTCTGTTCATACTGGTGATGGACTACATTAGCAAACAAGTCAGAGAGGACAGATCAACAAAGTTACTGCATGCAGATGATGTGGCATTACAGGCATGATGTGGCATTACAGGCACATGATGTGGCATTACAGGCACATGATGTGTCATTACAGGCAGACTGAGCAAGAACGTCAGCAAAGGGTAGAGAAAATAGAATGCAAAACTTAAGGCACATGGGATGCAACTGAGGACAGGTAAGGCAGTTATAATTGCAGCAAATGGGGAAAATCAGAAGAAGCTGAAAACTGAGATAGAAGGAAAGATAGTGGAACAGGGTAACAGATTCAACTATGTGGGAGGGAGGTGGTTGAGGAGAAGGAAAGTCTGAATGAGGACTCTGAAACTAGAATCAAAGGGGTTGCAACCGATTGCTACAGTGTCAGGGGTAATATATGACACAAGAATGCCAAAGTAGCTGACAAGTAAGGTGTCTGAAACAGTGGTGTGACCAGCACTACTGTATGGTACAGAAACCTGTGCCATAAAAAGAGAGCAGCTGAGGAAGCCAGAGGTGATGGAAAGGAAGTGCCTGAGATGCACATTGTGGGAGAGAGAGATGAAGAAATGAGGACATCTGTGCAGAAGCCCAAGTAGCTTGAGTTACAGAGAAGGTGAAAGACAACAAATTACAGTGGTTCAGGCACACGTGCATGAAAGCAGATGACAATCTGGTGAAGAAAATGTGTGACAGACAGGAAGAAGGCGAAAGGAAATGAAGGTGTCCAGCAAAGAGTTGGATGGATGGTGTGAGAGAAGACCTGCAACACTCATGTATGACTGTGAAAGAAGGTAGGAGAGTGACACTGAATTGAGAGAGATGGAGAAAGTTGACACAACACCCTGACCCCATGCAGAAAACGTGAAACATGGGATTGTTGATGATGATGATGATGTCTTATGGGAACAGATACGTTGATGGATGCTTTGAGGTAGCCAGTAAAATTATCAACAAATATGTCAACGTGTGAGAGGGGGTTATGAAGATGAGGAGGGTCCTTAAATTTATCAAGTTATTGGCTAATTGGATTTAATTTGCTTTGGAATAGTCTCTAAGGAGAGAATGTTTTTTGGTAAGTCAGATTTTACCTTCATAGTGATACCAAACAATGGTCAAATATGACCAGTAATGTGAAAACTGTAGATATTGAACACAGGATTGCAATACTGGTGAGAACCATGGTGAGAACCAAGGGCAAAAGTTTTGTGTCTCTAGTTGGGGCTTGAATCATTAGGTGTAAGGAGCTGGCATTAATGAAGTCTAGGAATCTTTGTGGATATTTATTTGAGGTGGTGTACATTTCAGGGTTAATGGAGGGATAGTTGAAGTCACCCAGCAAAATAGCATTAGGATCAATAGAGAGGAATGTCAGTTTGTTTAGATAAATCTCAGGGGCAGTATGTGACATAGATGGGAGGGGGTACAGAATTTGGTTATGATATGGTATGGAATCCTTTTTGCCATGAAAAGTATATGGAGGAGTTGAATGTTATAGTCCTGACTTACAAGTTTGAAGGTGAGATGGCTTCTTAGGAATACCTCCAGTAACACAAACTTTCTATATTGGCCTTAAAGAATATTAGCTATCAAAATTCTAAAACTGTGTTTCAATAAGTATGCAGACATGAATGTTTCTAAGAGTTAGGAATGCCCGTAAGGAGTGCAACATCTTGTTTAGGTGTTTTGCATTGAACAGTACTGCTGTTATATAGTTTTAATTTTGATTTACTTTCATGTATGAGCTGCCATAACCTCATTCTAAATAACTGGGGGAGCAGATATTACATATTTTGTAAGTGTGGGTTTATAAGTTGGAGAGGTTAGAAGTTTAAGCAGTCGATGTTTTCTGAGATGAAAGTAATAGTACAGCCATGGGAGTTTGGTGACATGGCCTGTGTTCTGACACGTTATTCATTCAGGCATTCTTTGAACTGAGACCTGAACTTTATGTAGCCTCTGAGTTCAGTAAGTTCTGGCGGCAATGACTGCCACAGTTTAGGGGCAAGAAAACAACAGCTGTTGTTTGTGTGTAATAAAATTTAGATGATGGAGTTATGAGAGTAGGGCCATTTGCGTACAGGGTTCTTAGAATATAGTGGAACTTGGGTGTAGTTAATGTCATAGTTAGGGAGAATGATGTGTGTTGGCATAGGAGTTTGAAGAGAAGGGAGCCAAGAAAAAGGAGGTTGGCTTTGCCTTGAATGAGTAGCCAGTTTGCCTTTTCCAAGGTGTTACAGTGATGTTTGCCATATTCTAGTGGTGCAAGCAGGACACCTTTGCCTAAGGCTGCTCTTGCAGGTTGTTAGAGGAAATGAGATATAATTTGGGTCAGAAGAGGAGATAGCTGACTTTCTGACTTTTTGAATGTGGTCTTGGAAGTTGAGAGACTGGCCAAACCAAATGCCAAGATATTTAAACAATGTAGTGGATTCAATTAAGTTGCTGTCTAGGTCTTTGATATGGACAGGGCCACTGGCTTTAATGAGTCTTTTCTTTGTGCCGAACAGCAGGTACTTGTGTTTTTTTACTTTTAGGATTGAGGAGCAAATTTTAGAACAAAGCCAATTGCTTAGTCATAGAAGGTCAGCTTGAAGTTGATTCTGGATTATGTCACAAGAAGGGCTGAATTTATAGATGACTATCTATAAATGATCATGTCATCAGTGCAATGATTGAGCTATAGATGAGGTAGGTCAAGAGGCAGTTTATGTTATTTATAAAAGTGAAGAATAATATTGGTGCAAGAACTGATTCCTAAAGAACTCTTGAAAGAACAATAGTTGCATCTGATAAGGCAGGTCCAACTTTAACCGTGAATTTTCAGTTGGTCAAGAAATCTTTGAACCATTGGGTAGATCCAGAACCTGCACTGATATCTTGTCTGTGGAATAATAGGATGGCATGCTTAAGGAGGTTAAAGTCAATGAATTCTGTCCCAGTAAAGTTACCTTTATCCATCTTAGTGAGGATGTCATTGATGAGTGTCCAGAAAGCAGTCACGGTACTTCTATCTGCCCAAAAGCATGCTTCTTCCAAGAAATTAAGTGGCATTTATCAAGATAAGTTGCAAGTTTGTTGCAAATGATTATTTTGAGGATTTTACTATGGGTAAGAAGTACTGAGATGGGATGGAACTGAGAAGCTGAAGAGGGTCTGTGTTCTTTTAGTACATCTGACAAAGGCTGATTTCCAGATAGAGGTCATGATGTTGGTTGTGAGGATAACATTGTAGATATGTTTTTAGTAGGGTAACTATGAAGTTTCTACAGTTGTAGAGAAATCAAGGGTAGAGCTTATCAGGACTAGAGTGACAGTCTAGAGGAATCTTTTCTAGAAGAGACACGATTTGTTTGCTTGTGATTTTGGAAAAGTGGAAGGGAGGGAAGTATTCTGAGGGATTAGGGTAAACTTGTATTGAAGAGGATGTAATATAGCAATAACCCACACCTGGGTGTGTGTAATGGTGGATATACCCAAGGTTGGTGTGGTTTGGTCACGAGGGCGAAGCCCGAGTGGCCAAACAAAGAAAACCATGGGTAAATCCAGCATTACCCACACCCAGAAGTGGATTATTGTTATTATCCAATGACATTATTTAAGAAAAACAATACTTACTTTTCTTAAATAATGGCATTGTATAATGCCTCCGTGCTGCCCTTCTGCAGCTGTCTGGTATTCTGCGGCAGTTCTGATGTACTGCGCATGCGTATGCTTACACAGTACATTAGAGCTGTGGGTGGAAGCAATGGAGAAAGCAAGATCTCCGTTGCTTTTTACAAAGTGTCTCGCTATGTTAAAGGAGTTTAACATAGCGAGATAGCTTTAAAAAAAGCAATGGAGACTCTCCATTGCTTTATTTAAAGGTGCCTGTCTCGCTATGTTAAACCCATTTAACATTGTGAGACAGCTTTATTTAACGTATTGTTCTCTTGAGAAAGAAGTAGTGGAATTTGTCCAGAATTTCCAAGCTTCATCTAGTAAATGCATTAGGTTCATATGTTCGTAGGTACTTACTAGCCTATTGCTGAGGATTGTTAGAAGCCTTCATTGGTATATAGGTTCATAGGTACTTACTAGCCTATTGCTGAGGAACGTTAGATGCCTTCATTGGTTAATAGGTTCACTGGTTCATAGGTGTTTATTAGGCTAATGACTACAAGGGCCTTTTTAAGCCTAGCCATGAGTCCCAAATCTCTGACAAATTCTGGTACCCTTGATAAGTGTAAGCAGGGGCTTGGGAGATGAACCATTTACAGGCTGTTGTGTCCATTAGAGTTCTTAACTCTTTACAGACCCAGACAGTATTGTTATGTTTAAAGGACTACTAAAAGCTGTGAATTAATTTAGTAAATAATTTCATAATTATTAAACATTAACAAATAAATTACAAGCAAAACACAAAACAACTGCATACTGGATGCAAGAGAAAATTATGCCTACTGGTTTAAAACACACTATTGTTATAGGTGCCTTTGAAACCTTCTAGAGTGAAAAAAAAAACAGACCTAGAACAGAACAATGTACTAAACTTCAAGTATTTTTGATTTCTTTTTTATTTTAAATTAATTTCTGTAGCAGATCACATTGCTTATATTGGGCAGATTCCAGAACAATTTATTCATGGATGAGGTACAATGCTGATGCTACAGACATTGTTCATAGGTTCATAGGTTCATACGTAGGTACTAGGCTATCAGCCCTGGGGCCTATATAAGCCTAGCCAAAAAGGTTCACTGGCTTTCACCACGCAAGAAAATTATTTTCCTGTTCCCCTGTCAAGCAGTGCAGCAGAAGTGATCCCTCAGGTGAATTTTCTATTTCCCATCCAGTCATCAAGGTTTTACTCAAAGAGGGCCAATGAGGAGCTTTGCTTGACATGAGTGTGTAGTTTGTTCCAGAGTATGGGAAGTCTCTGGGACAGGAATCTATCCCTCCAGTATGTTGTGTTTATTGTAGTGACAAGGTTTAGGTCCCTGGAGTGTGTGATTCGGAGAGATTGGGATTTCTTTAAGTGTAGCATGTCCAACAGCTCTGGGTTTGACATAGCTTTGTATGTTAGGCAGAGATCACCTCTGAGTAGGCAATATTCGATGGAGTAGAGCTGGAGTTTTTTGAAACGGTCTGTGTATGGCATCTGTTTGAGGCCAGTAATCCTCTTAGTGAGGTATTTCTGTGGCCTTTCCAATTGTTGTAGGTGTCTTGTGAGATACATGCCAAACGGGGCACTGTACTCTGTAATGGGTCTGATGAGGGATGAGTAGAGGAACAATGACCTCCTTTTTTCTAGAGAAGAACCCTTTTGTGATGAGGAGTGCCACGTAGAAGGATTTCCTGACTACTGTGGCGATGTGGTTATCAAAGGAAAGACTACTGTCCACCTGTGTCCCAAGGTCTCTTATCACACTTTCAGTGTTTAGTGAGCTACTGCCTATGTGGTAGTTCATGGGTACTGAGTTTGTCCCAAAGGGGATGACAATGCACTTCTTGGCATTGAGCTTGAAGCCATGACTTTGACATCAAGCATCTGTCTCTGTGAGGCCCTTTTATAGAATGTCTACATCATTAGGTGATTCTATTATGGCTTCCAGTTTGCAGTCATCTGTGAACTTGGTTAGCCAAAGACCTTCTGTGTTGGCCTGCACTTCAGAGAAGTAGATGCCAAACAGGAGAGAACCCAGGACCAAACCCTGTGGTACTCCTCTCATTGCTGGCCTGAAGTCGGGCTTGGAATCGGCTACTTTTACTGTGTGGATTCTGTCAGTGAGCCAGTTGGCCACCCATCTTGTGACATAGGGATTTATGCCCAGTTTAGTGAGTTTATCTATAATTCCAGAGTGTGGAATGGTATCGAAAGCCTTGGCAAGGTCAAGGTAGGCTGTGTGCACTACCTTGCCCTCGTCTACAGCTCTAATGACTGCTTCAAAGAAGTCAATCAGGTTTAGTAGACATGGCTACATTTTACAAACCCAAACTGAGTGGGGTCCAGGGTTTGGAGGTTACCTATGTCTTTGTTTATAAGCTCCAAGATGATATGTTCCATGGCCTTGCAGACCAGGCTCTTCAGGCTAATGGGGTGGTAGTTTCTGGGGTCCATGGTGGCACCCCTTTTGTGGAGTGGGATAACCATCAGTGTACGTCATTCAGTAGGTGCATAGCCTGAGGTAGGCTATGACTGAACATGGAACTTAGGTGGGGTGCTAGTTCATTCTGTAGTTCATGCAGTACACAGCCTGGAATGTTGTCTGGTCCCATGGATGCTGTGTTTTTGGCTTTGGAAAGTGCGGTCTTTACTTGTTCATCCGTAATTACAGGGGCTTTGAATTCTTCTAGTATTAAGATGGGCCCTTTGGAGGGTGAGGGGGGGTAAGGTTAGCACTGAACCTATCTGCCAGGATGCTGGCAATATGGTTGGTTCTGTATATTTAATGCCATTGTGCTATAGCTCAGAGCAGATCTGAGTGTTGCCATTGAGATTCTTGACATAGCTGTAGAATGCTTTGTGGTCGTCTTTGGAATCAGTGGCGATTTTATTTTCATAACTTGCTTTGGAGGATTTTATGAGGGATCTCAGCTTCTTGCTGAGGCTGACCAGGGAGTTCCTCCAGTCTTGGGATTTTACTCTTTTTTGCAACAGCTTCTTCCTTCAGTTGTAGAGTTTGTTTATGGTAGGGAACCACCAGATTGGCTTCCTTTTTTTGGAGGATAGCATCTTGGTTCTGTTGGGGATGGCACAATCCATGCACTTGTGTATGTGCTTATACAGTGCATTTGTGTAGGATTCAGCAGTCGTACCTCTATTTTTCATCTGCATGGATGTCGTGAAGTTTGCCACTTCTGTCTGAAGAAGCATGAAGTTGGCTTTGGAGTAGTTTTTGATGGTGGTTTCATTAATTGGGGGTGGGGGTGGGATATGGATGTCTAGGGTGATTAGCTTGTGGTTAGATCTGACCAGCAAGGAATTGATCCCTGGTGTGGAACACCAGTTACCCATATTGGTAATGACCAGGTCCAGGATATTGCTGCCCCTGGTGGGGGTGCGGACAAGCTGGTCCAAGGTGTTGGAATTTATGAATTCCAGAAAATGTTGAGAGAATGAGTTGGTACATGAGTAGTTTTCTCATTTGATGGTGGGGTATTTGAAATTGCCCATAATTAAGGTATTCAGTTGCACCTTAATATATTCCAGTATCTTAAGAAATAAAGAGTGGGAATCCTGGGGCATGGTGGGTGATCTGTAACAAGCTACAACCTGTAACACACTGGTGATTCTGAAAGAGCTGTCTTGGGTAAAGCATATAAACAATAGATGGCACTAATAATATTGAGGATGTTTCAGACTATGCATGATTTCATGAAGCAATATGTCATCAAAGCATCCATATGTGCCATAGAAGTAAAAACTGACAGATTCTCGTCATCATAGTGATCATACACCATTAGATGTGGAGAAACCTCTCAAAAAATACGCTTCCATTCATGGTATCAACTGTCCTAAAAGCAAATATGCTGAAGACCCAGGAGCTGGTGTGAAAGAAAGCTTGTCTTATGCTAAGGAGGTACCTTGTTAGGTGCCTTCTTTGGTTCCTGTTAGATCAGAAGACTGACCAGGAGATTATTGACCGTTAGCAACTGCAGACAGTCTGAACTGGCAGCTAGCATGCGACTTGTTTGCAGTAGTCAAGAGTCCACAAAGTCAATGAAGAAACAAGAAAACTCTATATCACCAGTAACAAAGGTTTGCCTATCACTTGCTGTTTTCATGGGTAAAACATTCCAATGATATATTAACATCCATGTAGGGAAGTAAGGAACTACTTCTTTAAGACCACGTCTTAAATATTTGCATAATCAGATTCGTAGATGAATCATGTGACTTAATATTCGGTATTTATTTCCTTAACTCTAAGTATTGCATGTCTTTAGCCTGAGAAAGCCATTTGGTGAAAGTGTATTCATACCTACTGTATATGTGCACTTGCAATATTACAATTGTTTTTATTGTTTTGATGGACTTCTGATTTTAACATTAAAGTTTTATATGTTTATATGTTTTGTGGTTCCGGTCATCTATTAACATACTTGAGTTGACTAAAGTCTAGATAACTGGATATAGCACTGTACTAATACTGTTTTTGCTTCCTCTACAAGTACAATGCCACTTTGAACTTTGGCATCCATTTCTGATCTGATCAACCCTATGGAAAGTCTCCTTACAACGGACTTGGAAGACAATGGGGAATTCACTGAACACCAAGAGACACCAGGTGCGGATCTGCTAACACAATATCATGATAAACTTCAGCTGTTTGAACAGTCATTGTTTGCTTTTAAGTGCTTACAGTGGCAACGTATAAGTTTTAACATCTATTTGAAAAAGAAAATTGTTCTATGAGGGCTTAGGATTTAAAAAATACTTTTTATAGTGACAAACATCTGGATCTCCTTTGCCTCTGGCAATTTATTAATTTGAGCTGCTCATTCCGCTACATTGAAACGATGCTGGCTTATTTTTAATTCTATATATAGATCAATGTGTATGTACGTATTTTTAAGAAGCTCTCTGAGGGCTTGCACAAGTGTATAAATACTGAGCATGTGCGAGCCTGACTGCCATTTTGTAGTAAGCTGTTGAGATGTAAGCATGTATGTCTGTAAGGTCTGTCTCTTAATTAGTTTGTTTGTATCTTATGATGCCACAATTTATCCTGATGTGTTTCTATGGCATGTATATCATAACATTGAATGCTGACAACATCGAATGCTAAAATATCGAAATCAAAACAGCAAAAACTGATAACGTCGAGATGTGAAAATATCGAAAACTTTTAATTGGAAAGATCATAGTTGGCCACACTGCAGTTGAATATGTTTTCAAACAGCACACTACACTCATAAATCCAACCTCTAACTTTGTCCTACATTTAAACACAAAACATGAATTCTACCCATGATACATTCGCAGAGACTTCCCTTAATATGGAACAGGGTCCCGATCTACATAAGACAGATCCCCTCACTATCACTCTTCAAGAGGAATCTTGATGAGTGGATGGGTAACAGAAAGTTCACACTGGGGATCACACCAACAGCACTACTAGATAGGGGCCAAGGGTACTAGCTGCTAGTACAAGGGTCTAGGGAACTACTAAAGGGGCGGTGAATACCGCACAATGTGGCTGGGTTAATATATGCCTTTGGGCAGATAGCCCAGTACCAACCTATGAACCTATTATAAAGGAGAGTATTATTAAGGAATTTTAATCACTTGCATTCATAATGTATATAAAAGTAAATGTTGCCTAATATACTCATATATGTTCGTACGACTGGATAGCAACATGGCCGCAACTGCGTATCCCGATGCCCCTGGCATTATAGGTGGAGTATTTACCTGTGTAATGTACCAAAAAAGGAATAACATGCTATTGGTTGATGGCTACTTGTACAATCTAGAGGGAATCTCTAAAAATAGACATTACTGGTGCTGTAAGTTAAAACATGTGAAGAAATGTAGAGGTAGAGCAATAACAGAACAGGTAGTGGAAGGCGAGTGTTTGCTGAAATCTTTAGGTCATGTACATGCTCCTGACATCTATCATTAGGGTTTTTTTTCGATAGTGCGGGTATGCAGTCGGCCAACCATTGCTGTTTGGAGTTCCTGTTTTTGATGTTATCAGCTTTCAACGTTATCAGTTTTCGCTGTTTTGATTTTGATGTTTTAGCATTCGATGTTGTCAGCATTCAATGTTATGATATACATGTGTTTCTATGTAATAAAGCATCTAAACAAACTACCCCACCTGTTCGTTTTCTATGTTAGAGAAGGACGAGCGACATAGTCTCAGAAGCAGCATGCCTAAAAGGACATGGTGTTAGAAAAGGCATAGCTAAAGTGATTTGTTGCCAGAAAGAGTTCCAGTTTCTCCAACTTAAGTCCAAGAGGCATCTGATTGGTATTGGAGGAATATATAGGAGCAGGTATCATTCGGAAAACAAGTCATAAATTAATTTCGGATGTTAAAACCTGCTTGAATAATTTCTTATTCACAAAATATGAAATGAAGCATACAGAATGTTCTAAATAATATTTAAATAAACTGATATGTCTGATACTGATAAAAAATGTTCAAATTACTATGGAAAATGTTTGAAATAAAATCCGAATTGCATAAAATGAATAAAATAAAAGGAAATGACTGCATATTTCACTAAGCACATATTTTTCATCGTAATTAAAGATATCCAAGTTATCAGAAGTACTTGAAGTGTTTGCATTTTTGTGCAGTATTACAGTAAAGTTATTTCACATGATAGAGCCATTTCAGAGTATATTTCACAAAGAAAAGCATTTCAAAGAGTTTATTGTGCATTTGAATGTTACTACAAGCACACATAGCAAGCTTGTTCATATATAGTTACAAGGGCCGTATTTTTTAGAATGTTTGGGCACAATTTGTTGGCATGGTAGACAGATTTCGAAAACCCAGTGCACTTGTATTTGGCAATAATATTGCAGAGAACTGGAGAGTGTTTGAGCAAGAGCATGACATTTTCATACAGGCTGCATTTTCTGATAAAGATGACCGTACAAAGGCATTTATTCTACTTTATTTAACTGGGTCAGAAGCCATTGAAAGGGAGCATTCATTTGTGCATGCACCTGCTATCTTTGCAGGAGAAGAGGAAAACTGTCATACTGATATACCGGCTGAATCAAGGGAGGACCGTGATTGCTTAAAATGAAAATTTAGAGAAATGTGTTGCCCCAAACAAACAATACAATGGAAAGGAACATATTTTACACAAGGTATCAAAAGCCTGATGAAACTTTTGCAGCATATATAACAGACTTGAGAAACAAGGCTAAAATGTGCAGATTTAGTGATTTAATGGATGAGTTAATAAAGGACAGACTTGCTTGTGGTATTAAGGATGATGCTGTGAGAAAGATTTTGCTTCGTGACAGTGATTTAACTTTGAATAAGGCCATTGCGATTTGTCAGATATATGACCTCAAAGAAGAGCACACAAATATGCTTATAAATGAGAAATGCACACTTCTGGTAACTTCTAGAGCTCATGTTTATAGTATGCAACATGTGGTTAAGAAAAATAGGCCCAAGCACATGGCTGTAACTGTAGTCCCTGCAGCACCCACTATTAAACCTCAGAGCTTTCCAGCAAGTTCCAGAGTTTGCACAATCTCAGTGAAGCATCAGAGTGAGTCACCAAACTCAAAGCATGGGTCCCAACCTAGTTTCATTGCCAACTGTCATAATTGTGGTGGAGGTCATGAATCTAAAAGGGAGAAATGTTTAGCTTTCGGTCAGCAATGCCACAAATGCAATAAGTGGAATCATTTCAAAAGGTTTTGTAAATCAAAGGGCTCACATTCTTTTATTAAAAGGGAACATTCTAAGAAACAAGTTGATCATTTAGAAAGCTGCAACCCTACTTTTTATGTTGATTGTGTGTCAGTGCTTAATGAAACAGTCAATGCAGTAGATTTAAGGGCAAAGAATTAAGTATTTTGTACTGCTGGATAAATGGAAAACCGACAGAGTTCAAAGTTGACACAGGTTCCAAGTGCAATGTTATTTCAGCAGAAATATTTGCTAGAGTATGTGCTGGTGAAAGGCTTGATTTGGCAAAGTTCTTGAAACTTGTTGCTTATGAAGGTAAAGACATTCAGACTGAAGGCTTAGTATTGCTTTTATGTTACTCTGCTGCAGAAGTTGCAACTTGTTGTTTTATGTGGTCAATAGGCATGCCCAGTCATTATTAGGGTTCAGATACAGTTTGAAAGTGGGACTGTTTCATTTAATAAGGAAGTCCATCATGTTAGCTTGAAAGACCTCTACTCTAACTTCACCCAACATATTTTTCTACCTATGCTGATCTTTTCGAAGACAAACTAGGTAAGTTTCCAGTTTTGTACTCCATAACGTTAGACTCAAATGTCAGTCCAATGATCAACACCAGGTCTAGGATATTTCTGCCCCTGATGGGGGTGTGGATAAGTTGATCCAAGGTTTTGGAATTGATGAATTCCAGAAAACGTTGGGCAGAAGAGTTGGTACACGAGTAGTTTTCCCAGTTAATGGTGGGGTAGTTGAAATCACCCATTATTAGGGTGTTGGGTTGTATCTTAATATTTTCCAGTGTATCAAGAAAAGAGGAGTGTGAATCCTGAGGCATGGTGGGGGGGTCTGTGGCAAGATACAATCTGGATTGCGGTTTTGCCCAGAGTTAGTTGAACTTGGATAATCTCGGATGCATTATGCTGAGCAACTAGCTTGGAGGTGTGGATATCCTTAATGAATATGGACACATCTCCACCTTTAGTGTTTCGGTCCGGGTTTAGTGGCCAAAAGTTGTGGTATGAATTATAGCCTGGTAATGCATGGGTGTTCACTGGAGCTTTGAACCAGGTCTCTGTCACTGCACAGGTGTCGATGTTCTCCATTTTAAGGAGTGCCTCGAGTGAGTGCATTTTGAGGTTTAGACTTCTAGCATTGAGTAGCATCACACTCAGATTTTGCTTGCTTGTACCTGTTACGGTGGTGAATTTGTCATTTGAACCTTGCCTAAAAAAGGCACTATAGGGGTGGCAAGAGCCTTTGCCAGTATCCGGAATCCCACGGGCAACAGGTGCAGGCCATCTCTGGCAAAGCAGCGTGGTCTGTCACTCATGTCATCCCAGGCAGACAGATACTGGATTCCCTTAGAATGACACCAGAAACTTAGCCAATTGTTGAAGTCAATCATTTTGCCCTTGCACTGTGGTATCATTATGGGAGATTGCAGGATGCTACTCAGGGCTAGGGTCATACTTGCCTGGGCTACAAGATCAGAGAGCTCCTCCATGTCTCTTTTCATGTAGTTCTCCTTATTTAGCCTGGTGAGTGGAACATCAGTGTGCCTGACTATAGAGTCACCTATGACTAGAGTGTCGTAAGTTATGCCTTATGGGCTGTAGTTGAGTGGCACACTGAGTATGTGGGCTATGTGTCATTTGGGTTGTGTTGGTGGGTGGAGGTTGCTTGCATTTCTGCTTTGGAGGTCTTGGTTGTTTGGGCAGATTTTTACTGAGAGCCTCCGCGATTGTAGGTGTGTGTTTTGTGCTTCTGTGTGTGTGTTTTGCTGATGTAGGTTTTGAGAGACTATGTGATGAGTGTGGTGTGGTGCAAGTGTTTACCTTCTCCTCTTGACTGTCTAGTCCAGTCATTGGTGAAGAGAGCTTTGCTTCTAGTTTGGCTATATAAGTGCATCTCTCACAGGTCATAGTGTTCGGTGGTACGAGGAGAGGGTTGTCTGTGTACATGAGGCAATTACTGCATTGTCCCAAGATGCCCAGATTCATCAGGTAGACAGGAGAAAACACCAGGAGCTGACCTTTAGACATGCCTAGATAGGTGCTTATTTATTAAGTACTAAAAACTTTTCCTTAGACAAGTGAGGAAAGTTGAGTGCTGTAGTAATTTGTAGCTTATTTAGTGCTTACAATGAGTTCTGAACAAGTGCTAAGCTCAAAGAAACAGATTTGAGTGCTAAAACTAAAAAGCTGGCTAGTTGCAAGGGAAAATTTGAAGATCAGACTTTATGGTGCCAGGTTTAACCCTAGTTAAGTGGAGGGGGCTCAGGAGCTCACAAACAGTCTTGGATACAGCAAATCTGTATATGGACAAGACTTGTTACAGGAAAGGCGGGAAGCAAGCTTAGAATTTTTATTCAGTAAAAGTGGAAATGGAGAAAGCTGGAACAGAAGTTAATTCAACGTTAAGAATCTGTGTGGGTTGGCCTTCACAAATGTTCTCAATTAGATTGAATGAACTAATGACACTAGACTGGGGGGAGTGTCACAGATCAAATATACAGTATGGGCAGGCAACTGCAAAGCCACCAAGTATAAGAACACCAAGGGTGGGTGGGTGGGAAAAGTTACAGTTCCTAGCTGTAGCCACTAAATGAAAGTTTTAAACAGATCAAGGAGCAAGCAGACTCTAGAGAAGGTAAACAGACTAGATTCGAACACAGAAACCACAGGGGCAAGCTGTTCACTTTGAATTGTCATTTTCTATGATGAGAATCATGTATATTTATTATTATATAATAATATTATCAAACTACTAATTATTTTTAAAAACATACCAAATTAGTGCTTAAAATTACAAATCTGAGGTAATCGTTCTATGATGACACTGCTCCCAGCCTTGCATGCTTCACCTGTTACCTCTAAACTATCTCCCCTTTCAGTTCATAACCATACCTTCTTGCCATATTGAGATCTGCTTTAAATTTTAATCCTGTGGAGTTCTAAAATGTGTAATTAAATGGTCTATAAATAAAACTGAGAGCCTGCTAGGCCCTCTATATCTCTTATGACTATTTCTCAGCAGGTTGGCTTTACTACTTATATTAACTCCTTAGAGTCCTTCTGACATTAATTGCATTTCTGCTGTGTTACAACAGTTTACCCCTTTGCATGTTGTTTTTTTCTAAGCATTTCAGGCACAGATTGCTGATACACTGTAACTATGATGCAAGTTGCTCTCTTTGTCGCATCTGTCAAGGTGGCACAAGTTACCAGTTAAGGTAATAACTGCAGAAATGCCCTACATCCTGCAACATTGTGACAGAGCACATCAAAGTAAGTCTCTTAAAGGGGAAACTAGCAACAAAAGTACATGCATCAGTACTTTCATAACTTAAATCAATAAAGTCATTTTTTCCTCAGTAATTTGTTGCAAATTTGTATTGACTGATATATATATATATATATATATATATATATATATATATATATATATATATAATTAATATAATGTCCAAC
>NC_056740.1:496063599-496163599 GCF_019279795.1 Protopterus annectens | reverse complement strand
TGACTATCTACCTGCTGAATATCGCTACAGAAGCAGTATCCTATCGAGTACCATATTAATAAATCGATCCATCTCAGAACAAGAAGTCCTTAAAATTTGGAAAGTATCACATATCATCCCATTGCAAAAAGGTAGAAACTCGACAGAATTATCAAATTACCAGGCAATAGCTATACTATCACTGCTATCTAAAATACCTGAGAGGTGCAGCCATTCACAAATCTTAAACTATCTAATAACCAACAATCTTCTATTTAACACTTAGCTTGGTTTCTGTCCTAATCATAGTACCACCCCTGCCTTTATTAATTTTACTAACATTATTAACCACCATCGCAATGAAGGCAGTTTAGTTTCCTCCATCTTTCTTGATCTGGCCAAAACTTTTGATACTGTCTCCCATTCTAAACTCTTAACTACATTCTTGGAACTTAAACTTAGCCATTCTGCAGTTACATGGTTCTAGCAATATCTGTTTGCCAGCAAGCTGTAAAATGGCAACAAAACCTCTCTTCATTACTGCCTGTAGCCTGGGAGTTCCACAGGGATCTAGCCTGGGCCCTCTCCTTTTTATTATCTTTACTAACAATCTTCATGCTGCCACTTGCCTCCATAGTTCAATATGTGGATGATTCCACACTGATTTGTGCTACCCTAACGCTGCAAAAACTCCAAAAATCACCCAGCAGTCATTTGATGCAGTGGAATCTTGGCTAAACAATGCACAACTTATACTTAACCCTAACAAAACAAAACTCATTGTTTTCTATCAAACTTCATAAAGCTATCTTTCTTAGCTCTATGAAAATCATCTAATACTCTACTCATCCTATTATATCTCCAATACCTTTCCTATCTTTTCCCCTCCTCTTTCTCACCTTATCCTTTCTTTTATTCTAAGTACATCTAAAATATTGTTTCTCTGCTCATCTCAAAAAAAAAAACAAAAAAAAAAAAACCAAAAAAAAATTTTTATATTTTATCGTTTTTAGTTTTTTATTATATATTTTTTATATCTGCATGCTGATTTGGACTGTCTTAAATTTTATGTTGACTGACTTTTTACTTTGTATTAAAATTTGGAGCTTTTCTCCCCGGGCCTCTACTGAAAATGGACATATATCCAGTTAGACTAGCCCGGTCAACAAATATAAAATAAATAAATAAATAAAAATAAAACGAAAGCTGCAGACCCAACCCATCATTCAGTATATCATCATCAAACCATACAATTATTTCTCCAGTTTCCCAAAAAGAATTACTTGGAGTGGTGATTGACCATAATATAAAATTTGATATACACATATCACAACCATAAAAAAGTTCACAAAAAAATAGGAACACTGTATAGAAATCAACACTTTCTAAATAAATCTTCAAATACCAATATGGCAAGAATCCATCTTATCTCAATGCTACTATATGCCTCACAAATTCTTATAAACATTAAGAAATTTGACCTAGCAAAACTCGAAACTTGCTATAATAAAATCACAAAGTTTGCCACAGTAACACATTTCAGATCCTATCATTGTTTGGCTTGAAAACAGGAAGGCAGAATCATAAGTAAAAACTGGTTCCAAAAACTGTGAGCTGATAAGAGATGTTATCATTCAACCCTGGCCAGTTACCTGCATCTAAATGTAACTGCCAGTATAGCTCCCTTTTCTCCAAAAGAACAGACCAAGCACCACGTCTGATTTTGGCTTTTACATTATCAATGTGAAAGAAATGAAACATATGTCCCTCATTTTCTAGTATATGTTTGCTGGGGGCATTTGTTAACTTTTTTTTTATTTTTATCTCATAGAGGTGCTCGTAAATGTGGTTTTTTGAACTTTCTGTCCGTTTTCCCGATATAATAACAACAGCACTGGCTGCACTGGCCAAGGTTGAATGAAAACCTCTCTGTCAGCTCCCTATTAAAATAAAAGCCCTTGATAGATAATTCTGTATTTGAGTATACATTTTAAATTTGATTGATTATTTATACGTCTTTTAAATCCAAGTGATTTTTTTTAAACATTGGACTTTATATTTATATATATATTCTATGTATTTATATTTGGATTTTTTTGTATTGAATGTTGTGTCTTTAAGGGTGTGTGTCTTTTTTTATCACTGAACATGACATTTTTTAACACCTTTATAAGCAGACTTCACATTTTGGGTTTATCTGATGAAGTTCTGGTGTTCTGGGATGAAGGCACTCATCATTTGTTTTGTGGATTCTAATAAAACACTATTACTGCATTTGGACTGTTCCTGTCTTCATTCAACAAGTGGCTTTTACTAGTGGGGATTTCTTTGCTTCCTGTTTGCCCTATGTGTTTTTTAACTTGAAAACTATCCTGGTTCAAACTATCACTCCAGTAATAGGATATTGCATTCCAGTAAGAAATTGTTCCTAAATATATCCAGACCTAACAATGCAGCTAGAGTTTCCCTTTACTCCAGCTACATAGCGAGAACTTGGAATTCCCTGCCATTAAATATCAGAACAACTACTAACACTTCCAACATTACAAATCTTGTCGAATCACACATCAGAACCATGGACCTGCTCTTGCACAAATCTGGGTTAGGAAACAGATGTCTTAAGGCAGCTAAAGGAACACTACCTGTTATTTTTGTATTTAAATAATATAACACTACTAAACAGATGTACTTAACTTGCTTGTTTTCTACTTACAATCACAGTACTGCTATTCTTTGTATCCTACCTAGACTATATGATTATATCAGTGAAACGTATAATATGTATTTTCATTTTGTACTTGTATCTGAGATTGAATCAATATTTGTTTCTGTAAGTTGTATATGTATCTTACAGTTATTGGCCTCCGCTGTAAAGGACATTTTGTCCAGTCGGACTTTCCCGGTATACAAACGTAAAATAAAAAATAAAGTTGCAGAAAAGCCGTATCCTTTTATGCTTTAGTTTTTTTTTTTTTTTCGTTTTGCTAGTTGGCAGCTGGTGTAGGAGACTAAAGATTGATAAAAGAAGGACTAGAAGTGATTGACAGTGTGAAGAAGGAGGGGATGGAGGGGAAAATAAGGCTTTATGGGTGAATGTAAGAAGGAATGAAGTGAGAGGGACAGTGGTAGGTAGTAGTCAGTTATGACAAGTGGATTCAAGGATAGAGAAGAAAGGCTGCGAGAAAGAGATGAGAGGGAAGCTGAAGGCTAAGAAGTGTGGAAATGTGGTTTAGTCTAGGGAAGTAATAAGTTACAGCTCTTGAACTAGCTTTTCAGTTTTAAGTTGAGGTTTACTTACAAAGAAAACACAAACTAGAGAGAGACATAACATCACAGTCATTAATGCATTACTAGATTATTTTGCTGCCTGGCAGTTAGCACAGCAGATTAAGGATCTCTGTAGTAGTTAATAAGCTCCTTCCTGTAGACAAGAGTACAGGATGTGGGTCCTTTCACCTCAAACTACATACTGTATAACTCCAAACAACTCAATTCACCAGATAATGTCCATAACTTGCCCCATAATGGGGCATCTGTACCAGTAGGCTGACTTGTTTAATGGTTGATAGATAGAATTAAGGTTGTTGAAGTTCCATTTAATGCGGCATCTCTTCTGCTAATATCGTTTTAATATTCTTGAATATGCAATATTTTTCTCTGTGCTGTCCAGGAAACTAACAGTACTTAAAGACACCAGTCATTGCCCTTGACCAAAGCAGGTAGGATAAATCCATGAGTTTCTCTTTTATAGCATAGCCAGTCTTATTCCTTTTCGAGGTTATGGGGACATTGTCCAAACTGCCCTTCTCTTTGACAAATGGCTCGCTGAAGACTCCTCTTCAAAGTCCTCTCTTGACCCAGAAGTCAAGTATCTGACTCCCTCAAGAGGTAATGGTCATCAGATATTCCAAGATGGACTTGCTTATTAGTTGTCATGGATAGCCAGTAGTTCCCATCTATGACATTTCTTTAAAGCAACTCCAAATGATGCGGGAACAGCAAATGCAGCACCATCACAAGCAGTGAAATTCCCAGGCTCAGCAATCACTATGTTACTATATATCAATAAGCATATCAACATTTATTCACACACACACACACACACACACACACACACACACGCACACACACACACACACACACACACACACACACACACACACACACACACACACACACACACACACACACACACACACACACACACACACACACACACACACACACACACACACACACACACACACACACACACACACACACACACACACACACAAACACACAGAGACACAGACACACACACACACACACACACACACACACACACACACACACACACACACACACACACACACACTCACTCACTCACTATCTATCTATATGTCTATATATCTATCTCTCTCCCTCTATATCTATCTATCCATATTGACAAATATAACCACATATAGGATCATAGGAGGTTACTGGGCTTATGGCCTTAGAACCTTGTTAAGCCTATCCATTCATAGGTTCATAGGTTCATAGCTACGTACTAGGCTATTGGCCCTAGAGCCTATACAAGCCTAGCCAAAAATGTACCTTGGCTTTCGCCACCCAAGAAAATTATTTTCCTGTGCCCCTGTCAAGCAGAACCACAGAAGTGATCCCTGGGGTGAATTTCCTATTACCCATCCAATCATCAATATTTTTCTTGAAGAGTGCTAATGAGGAGCTCTGTTTGACATAGATAGGTAGTCTGTTCCAGAGTATGGGAAGTCTCTGGGACAGGAATCTATCCCTCCAGCATGTTCTGTTTATTGTGGTGACAAGGTTTAGGTCCCTAGAGCGTGTAGCTCGGAGGGATTGGGATTTCTTTAAGTGGAGCATGTCCAACAGCTCTGGGTTTGACATAGCTTTATATGTTAGGCAGAGATCACCTCTGAGTAGGCGATATGCGACGGAGTAAAGCTGGAGTTTTTTGAGACAGTCTGCGTAAGGCATCTGTTTGAGGCCAGTAATCCTCTTTGTGAGGTATTTTTGCGGCCTTTCCAGTTGTTGTAGATGTCTTGTGAGGTACATTCCAAAAGGGGTGTTGTACTCTATAATGAGTCTAATGAGTGATGAGTAGTGGGGAACAATGACCTCTTTTTTTCTGGATGAGAAACCTTTTGTGATGAGGTGTGCCACGTAGAAGGATTTCCTGACCACTTTGGCGATGTGATTATCAAAGGAGAGACTACTGTCCACCTGTGTCCCAAAGTCTCTTATCACACTTTCAGTGGTAAGTATACTACCGCCTATGTGGTAGTTCATGGGTACAGAGTTTTTACCAAAGGGGATGACACTGCACTTTTTGCCATTGAGCTTGAGGCCATGGCTCTGACACCAGGCATCTGTCTCAGTGAGGCCCTTCTGTAGGATGTCCACATCGTTAGGAGTTTCAATTATGGCTCCTAGTTTGCAGTCATCTGCGAATTTAGTTAGCCAAAGACCTTTTGTGTTAGCCTGTACTTCAGAAAAGTAGATACCAAACAGGAGAGGACCCAGGACTGAACCCTGTGGTACTCCACTTGTCACTGGTCTGAAGTCTGATTTGGAGTCTGCTACTTTCACAGTGTGGGTTCTTTCAGTGAGCCAGTTGGCAACCCATCTTGTGACATAGGGATTTATACCTAGTTTAGTGAGTTTATCTATAATTCCAGAGAGGGGGAATGGTGTCGAACGCCTTGGAGAGATCTAGATAGGCTGTGTGAACCACCTGACCCTCATCCATGGCCTTGGTGACTACTTCAAAGAAGTCTATCAGGTTTAGGAGACATGATCTGCCTTTTACAAACCCAAACTGTGTGGGGTCCAGGGTTTGGAGATCTCCAATGTCTTTGTTTATGAGTTCCATGATGATATGTTCCATGGCCTTGCAGACGAGGCTCGTCAGGCTAATGGGGTGGTAGTTCCTGGGGTCTGTTGTGGCCCTCCCTTTGTGAAGTGGGATAACTGTCATGGTGCGCCATTCAATGGGCACAAAGCCTGAGGTGAGGCTATGATTGAACATGGTACTTAGGTGGGGTGCCAGTTCATTCTGTAGTTCATGTAGAAGGCAGCCTGGGATGTTGTCAGGTCCCATGGATGCTGTGTTCTTGGCTTTGGAGAGTGAAGTTTTTACCTGTGCAGCCGTGATTACAGGAACTTTGCATTCTTCCGGTATATCAGGACCACGAGAGCTAAAGACTTAAACCTCGGCACAAGTATGAATAGGACATGCTGGAGGGATAGATTCATAACCCAGAGGTTTCCCATGCTTTGGAACAAGATCCCAGTTCGTATTAGGCAGAGCCCCTAACTGACTCTCTTCAAGAGAAATCTTGATGAGTGGATGGGAGATCGTAAGTTTACCCCAGGGGTCACATCTGCGTCACTGCTAGACAGGGGCACAGTAAACTAATTCTATTATATAAGGGGACCTTCACTGTGTCACTACTAGACAGAGGTACAGTATTCTAAATTTATTCTGTACATTTTTTGTACCATTTCATGGGGTGGCAAAAGCCACATCACTATGGCTAGGCTTACAAATGCCCCAGGGCAGATAGCCTAGTACTATACTATGAAACTATGAAACTATAAAGATGGGCCCTTTAGGGGGTGAGAGGGGGTAAAGTTAGCACTGAACCTATCTGCCAGGATGTTGGCAATATCAGTTGGTTCTGTATATTTAGTGTCATTGTGCTGTAACTCAGAGCAGATCTGAGTGTTGCCATTGAGATTTTTAACATAGCTATAGAATGCTTTGTGGTTGTCTTTAGAATCAGTGCCAATTTTGTTTTCATAACTAGCTTTGGAGGATTTTATGATGGATCTCAGCTTCTTACTGAGGCTGACCAGGGAATTCCTCCAATTGTGGGATTTTACTCTTTTTTGCAACAGTTTCTTTCTTCTGTTGTAGAGTTTGTTTATGGCAGAAGACCACCAGATTGGCTTCCTTTTTTTGGAGGATAGCATCTTGGTTCTGTTAGGGATAGCACGATCCATACACTCGTGTAAGTGCTTATAAAGTGCATTTGTGTAGGATTCAGCAGTCGTACCTCTATTGTCCATCTGCATGGGTGTCATGAAGTTTGCCACTTCTGTCTTAAGAAGCGTGAAGTTGGCTTTGGAGAAATTTTTTACGGTTGTTTTCCTAATGGAGGGTAGGAGCGGGATGTGGATGTCTAGGGTGATTAGCTTGTGGTCGGATCTGACCAACGAGGAGCAGACCTTTGGTGTGGAACACCGGTCACCCATGTTGGTGATGACCAGGTCTAGGATATTGCTGCCTCTGGTGGGGGTGTGGATAAGTTGATCCAAAGCGCTGGAAGTGATGATTTCCAGAAAACGTTGAGCAAAAGAGTTGGTACATGAGTAGTTTTCCCAGTTAATGGTAGGGTAGTTGAAATCACCCATTATTAGAGTGCTGGGTTGTACCTTAATATTTTCCCGTGTATCAAGAAAAGAGGAGTGGGAATCCTGAGGCATGGTGGGGGGTCTGTAGTAAGCTACAATCTGGATTGCGGTTTTACCCAAAGTTAGTTGAACTTGGATAATCTCGGATGCATTATGCTGAGCAACTAGCTTGGAGGTGTGGATATCCTTAATGAATATGGACACGCCTCCACCTTTAGTGTTTCGGTCTGGGTTTGGTGGCCGAAAGGTGTGGTATGAATTATAGCCTGGTAATGCAGGGGTGCTCTCTGGAGCTTTGAACCAGGTCTCTGTCACTGCACAGATGTCAATGTTCTCCATTTTAAGGAGTGCCTCGAGTGAGTGAATTTTGAGGTTTAGACTTCTAGCATTGAGTAGCATTACCCTCAGATTTTGCTTGCTTGTACCTGTTACGGTGGTGAATTTGTCATTTGAACCTTGCCTAAAAAAGGCACTATAGGGGTGGCAAGAGCCTTTGCCAGTATCTGGAATCCCAAGGGCGACAGGTGCAGGCCATCTCTGGCAAAGCAGCATGGTCTGTCGATCATGTCATCCCAGGCAGACAGATACTGGATTCCCTTAGAATGACACCAGAAGCTTAGCCAGTTGTTAAAGTCAATCATTTTGTCCTTGTACTGTGGTGTCATTCTGGGTGATGGCAGGATGCTACTCAGGGCTAGGGTCATACCGGCCTGGGCTACAAGATCAGAGAGCTCTTCCATGTCTCTTTTCATGTAGTCCAGGGAGGTACATCTCAGGTCATTCACACCAACATGGACAATGACAGAGTCATATTTGTACTTGTTGTGGAATGCCCTGAGTGCATGCATTATGTGGCGGATCCTGGCACCTGACAGGCAGCTGACAGTAACTTTTTCCTTGTTTAGCCTGGTGAGTGGAACATCAGTGTGCCTGACTATAGAGTCACCTATGACTAGAGTGTTGGGTACGTTATGCCTTATGGGCTGTAGTTGAGTGGCACACTGAATATGTGGACTATGTGTCATTTGGGTTGTGTTGGGGGGTGGAGGTTGCTTGCATTTCTGCTTTGGAGTTCTCTGTTGTTTGGGCAGATTAGTACAGAGAGCCTCCGTGAATGTAGGTGTGTGTTTTGTGGTTCTGTGTGTGTGTTTTGGTGGTGTAGGTTTTGAGGGACTATGTGATGAGTGTGGTGCGGTGCACGTGTTTACCTTCTCCTCTTGACTGTCTAGGCCTGTCTTCGGTAAAGAGAGCTTTGCTTCCAGTTTGGCTATATAAGTGCATCTCTCACAGGTCGTAGTGTTGGGTGGTAGGAGGAGAGGGTTGTCTGTGTACATGAGGCAATTGCTGCATTGTCTCAAGATGCCCAGATTCATCAGGTAGATAGGAGAAAACACTGGGAGCTGACCTTTAGACATGCCTGAATAGGTGCTTATTTATTAAGTACTAAAAGCTGTTTTCCTCTAGACAAGTGAGGAAAGTTGAGTGCTGTAGTAATTTGTAACTTATTTAGTGCTTACAATGAGTTCTGAACAAGTGCTGAGATCAAAGAAACAGATGAGTGCTAAAACTAAAAAGCTGGCTAGTTGCAAGGGAAATTTTGAAAAACAGACTTTATGGTGCCAGGAATAGTTTAACCCCAGTTAAGTGGGGGGGGGGGGGGGCTTAGGAGCTCACAAACAGTCCTGGACACAGCAAACCCATATCTGACCTGCCACAGGAAAGGGGGGAAGCAAGCTTAGAATTTTTTTTTCCAGTAAAGTGGAAATGGAGAAAGCTGGAACAGAAGTTAATTCAACATTAAGAATCTGAGTGGGTTGGCCTTCACAAATGTTGTCTATTAGATTGAGTGAACTAATGACACTAGACTGGGAGGAGTGTCACAGATCAAATATACAGTATGGGCGGGCAACTGCAAAGCCACCAAGTATAAGAACTACAGTTCCTAGCTGTAGCCACTAAATGAAAGTTTTAAACAGGTCATGCCCTAATTTTCTCAATTATTAATGCTCACAGACTAAAATGGCTTTGGTACATACCTGTGCTTTAGGGCATCTATAGACTCTTATCCATAAGGACCACAGGCTACAAGATAGGGGTAAATGTGTGACTTCCCATCTATTTGATGCAAACTGCATTTGAATAGGCTTAGGGAGAACTCTGTTTCACATGAATAGGGAGTCTGTTCCAGAGAAAAGGGTAATCTCTGGGATACGTACCTCCAACAAGTTTTGTTTATGTCACAGGTAAGGTTTAGGTCCTCAAATCAGGTAATTCTATTAATGTTCATTTTGCAAATGTGTAGTAGATCCATCAGGGCTAGATTGGTGAATGCCTTGTAGGTTAGGCATCAATCATCCCTCAGTAGTCTGCAGCAGACTGAGTACAGGAAGAGGGCTTTGAGGCAGTCCACATAGGGAATATTATTTACACCCTGTATTCCTTTAGTGAAGAACCTCTGTGGCCACTCCAGGTGTTGTAAATGTCTGGTCAGGTACAAGCCAAAGGGTGTACTGCACTCAATTATTGGTCTAGTAAAAGATGAGTATTATGGGATCATAATCTCTTTAGATCTGGATGACATGTCCTTATTTATAAACTGTGCCATGTAGAAGGATGTTTTCGCCACCATGGACACATGGTGATCAAAATTCACGGTACTGTCAACCTGAGTTCCCAAATCTCCTACCACTAGGTCTACTCTTAGGGGAGTATTATCAGTGTTGTAATTTGCAGGGGTGGCCATCTTTCCAAAGGGTATAATTATGCATTTTTTTGGATTCAGTTTTAGGCCAAGTTTCTGGGATCAGTTATTTGTCAGTCTCAGACCCTCCCTGAGGATTTTTACATCTTTGGTGATTAAAAGACTGCACACAGCTTACAGTCGTCAGCAAATTTGGTCACCCATAATAATACATAATACATAATATATAACCTCTGATTACTTAACATTGTCATAATTTAGAAAAATCACAGGCAATTAGGAGGCTGATGATCTCAGGGGGACTTTTTAATCCTAGCCACATTTCTCAAAGGTGAGAACCAAACCCTTTACCTTGCATATGGAAGGTAAGCACCTTAACCATTACACCGACCACCAATAACACTAAAGAGTTTAATATGTAGATATGATGGGTACAAAATAGTGTTCCAGGAAGAAGGTTTAAATTATTTCTTCTATTGATAAGGTGGAATTGTGAAAAAATCAGCTTCTTGTGAATGCAAAAACCTGCCTGCATGCAGTAAATATTCTGAATATAACCTGAGAACCTTGTAGTTCAAAATTTTCACTCAAGAATTATAACAGTGCGGTATAATTTCTTAGCCAATTACTGGCCAGTACCCATATCCCTAACCTCACCACGGCATACTTTTAGACTGTATCATTCTTTCTCCCTAGGATGTCCCCAGTTCAGCCAAGTGTAATTCCTTATCACACGTGCCTTTGTTCTGTGGAAAGAAACAACTTTAGAAAGAGACCAGATTTTGTATATGGCAGCAGGATGGGGGGAGGGGGGCTCGGCAACAGCAGAAGAGATAAGCATCCATTATATACTAAATATAAGAGATTCCCATTAAAATAGTAATCCGTCTGGCCAGAAGCATGAGCTGATGTCTATGCCATGTTCTCAAGAGCCAGGATCCCACATGGATATATATGAGAGTACCCCCCCCCCCCCCCCCCACACACACACACACACACACACACACTCTTTTACATCTCTGGTTGCCTGGCTAGTTTTCTAGAAGATTTTTTTATCATCATCATCAGCAGACACTTTCTTTGCTGACTTCATGTGTTTGACTCTTTCTGACTTCATGTGTTTCACTCTTTTTGACTTCATGTGTTTCACTTTTTCTGACTTCACATGTTTTACTCTTTCTGACTTCATGTTTCACTCTTTCTGACTTCATGTTTCACTGCTTATCTGCATATGTCTCAGGCTGTCTATTGAACCTGCAATATAGGCTGTGCAGCTAAGCTTGTCACACCTGCCTGAGAGGGGTGATACTAGTAATACAGTATCATTACAGCATCTCATAAATGTCCTTCAATCCTTAAACAAAACATAAATCAGCATCCTTATATAATTGTATTACAGTCTCCATATACAAATCTTCCTTAAACTAATCTCAGAATAAATTCTCCATTTTACGAGGCATGATCATACATAAAAAATGTTATGCTGAGAGCTGTAGCTGTGTAAATAAATGATGTATTTTAATATTCTGTTTTCATTTTATCACCTGCAGTTCTGTTTTCTTGTTTGCCAGAGATATTATTTGCACATCTGCAAGAAAATGCATCATATCATTTTTTCTATAAGCTTACTGATAAGCAAATACTGGCAGTTACCAAACATTGTTAAACCTACAGCATTAACAAAACCCTAAATAGAATGAAGAGGTAGGTACCTTTGCAAATGACAGCAGCTCAGAGAAATCTGAAATATTATCCCTGCAAGAATGGAGACATCCTGAAGGTTAATTACATATATACAGATCAACTTTCTTACATAGCACAGAATTCACATTTTAGTACTGTTTGCTTGTTAAATTCATTGCATATGGGATTTGAAAAAAAATCCTATAAACCTGAAGATATACAAGATTGAGAGACATTACTAGTGATTTATTCAAACTACTCGCTTAGTACAGGATATAAAATAAAGGTTACACAATTGTTCACTTTTTAAAATAAAGTGATAAAGAAACAATTTTAATGTGAGAATGTGCCATGTTATTATTGTAGCAATTCTGAATTGAGACTCTTTGGTAACTCTCCATGTGCAAGCGTGCAGAAACTAGTCAATCCCCCTTTAAAACCAAGTGCTGACAGTGCTGCATGCTTTATCTGTTTACAGGAAATAAAGAAATATGTTCAAAACCTATGGTTTAAAAGTGGCAAATCTGGGTTAATGTTGCTGAAGCAATTATCTGTCTTTTGTGGGGTAGAGGGGGTGGAAGCATTTGCTTCTAACCTCAGGAATGTTTTTTTTATCCCGACTATGTCCTGAGAGATGGGCATGTCATGTGATACAAGCTTGTGCTTGTGAGGTGTTAACTTCTACATCCTCCTTAGTACAGACACAAGCTTGTGGGGCACTAATGCCCTGCTTAGTCTCTAGATTCTGCTAATCAGCAACACAGTACAGTAAAAAAGTGTCCTTTCCCTTTGAGAGGCATGCTGTACACATATATCCAGTAGACCAAGGTTAGTAGTCAGCCCTGGGCCACCAGCATCACAGACAGACACCTTGCTCATGTGCCAATTGGCTGGTCAAGTAGCAATTAAATATATGACATCTTTGAGAATGAATTTTATGAATCAGATTTTTCTAAGACTGATACTATAAAACATTTCACACGCACTGCTCAAATACCATCGCATTCACACTACTTGCCGAATAAAGTTATATGTACACTGTAGGATAATATACAGATATATAGCCATATATCCTGATTCACATACATTCACTCTGTCTTACGGTGAGGGGGGGGGGTATACTTTCCTCAGCTCCGTATAGACACTGAACTCCTAATCCCTAAAAATATATAGTTTAGTCCAAGAACATCATTGCCATGGAAGAAAGTGTATGAAAATTGTGGAAGATAGCTAAATTTACAGCATGTAAAACACATAACAAATGTATATCTTAGACTGCATTTACAAATCCAGTTATATCTACATATTTAAATTAATTTCAAGCATACTCACATTCAAATAGCACTAATGCGAACAAAAGATGCACTCACACACACAAACCTTAGTTGTTCTTTAACCTATTAAGAAGCATATTTTCCGCAGCCATACAGATCCTCATTTAGGAACCAAAGAGATGTTCAGAATTCAGACAAAAGTTAAGTGAATTGTGTGTATTTGAAGTCATATTGTCAAAAATATAAAAACTTCAAATAAAATGTTATGGCAAATGTTGTTGTTGTTTGTCTTTCGGCTTTTCCCGGTTAGTAGTCGCCACAGCGGAACTCCGGTCCGCTAATGATTGGCAGTTGTTTTTTTTTATGGTGTCAATTTGCCAGCCCGACACCCAAACTTCAAAGAAGGCACGCCCATTCACGCATGTCTTTCGAACGCCCACTCATCCGCGGGGAGGACATGCAGACTCCACACAGAAGGCACTCCCAACCCAAGCCGAGAATCGAACTGGAAAACCTCTTGCTGTGAGGCAACAATGCTACAGCTGCAAATCTCCTTATTAAAAATGTTTAAATGCAACCAATATTATTTCAAATGAAAAAAAAAAAGACTGCAAAATTATGAAACAACTGCTTTCATTTGGGGGAGGGGAAATATGCCCCTTATACCTTTGCTCTTTAAATACATTACCTCAAAGACAAAAAAAAAAGAAACAACCTATTGAAATAAATAAAACTGGTGACTTTCCCTCAGTGTCATCATCAACAGCCATCATCAACCCCCTTTTCCCCCATTTTTTTACTTGGGGTCAAGGTGTTGTGTGAACTGTTTCCATCTCTCTCTATTCAATGCCACTCTACTATCTTTTGTACAGGTCATGCCTGACTGTCACAGGTCTTCTCTCACACAGTCCAGCCATTTCTTTGCTGGATGACCTATTTCCTCATACCTTCTTCCTATCTGTTCCAAATCTTCTTCAGATTGTCTTCAGGTTTCTGTACATGTGACCAAACCACTGTAATCTGTTCTCTTTCACCTTCTCTGTAATTGGAGCTACTTTGGTTTCTGCTCTGATGTTGTCATTTCTTTGTCTGTCTCACAGAGTACAGCTAACCACCCATTTCAAGTACTTCATCTCTATCACTTCTAACTTCCTCATCTACTCTGCCTGTACTGACCAAGTGTCTGTACTGCATAGTAGTTCTGATTGCACCACTGTTTTGTACACCTTACTTCTGAGATTCTTTGGCGTTCTCTGTCATGCACTACACCTGACACTGTGTGACAGTTGTCTGCAGCCCCTCTGATTCTACCTTTGACCTCTTCATTTAGACTTTCCTTCTCCTAAACAATCCCTCGCAGATCCCTGAAGCTGTTAAGCTGTTAAGCTGTTGCACTATTTTCCTTTATGTCAACTCTCAGCTTCCTTACAGTTTCCCTCTTTTGTTGCCATTATAACTGTCTTAGTGTATGGTTTCATCCCATGTGCCTTCTGTTTTGCATTCCATTCCCATGTCCTTTGCTGACGTTCTTGCTCAGTCTGCCTGTAATGCCACATTGTCTACATACAGCAGCTTTGCTGACCTGTCCCCTCCAACATGTTTGCTGATGTAGTCCATCAGCAGTATGAACAGCAGTGGGCTCAGAGCTGAAACTTGTTGCGCACCCACTCTGTGAAACTGAACACTGTTCACACTTGAGTTACTGGTTCTTTATACATAGCCTGCACTAATTCTGCCAGTGTTTCTGGGACTTTGAACCACTGCAGGACTGCACAAATCAATTTTCTTGGGACTTTTTCATATGCTTTCCTAAGTTTTGGAATGCCCACGTGGACTCTTTCCTCATCTTTAGCTTTTTTTTTCAACTCTCACTGTAAAAATTGGGTCATTTGTGCTGCATCATGATCTGAATCGTACTTTCTACTACCCTGTGTATTCATTTATCAGTCACCCTCTCCAGAATTTTCATGCAGTGTGACAGGTGTTTCATACCTCTGTACTTACAACAGTTATGAATGTCCCCACTTCATAGCAAACATACTCACATACTTGCATTGACAATGTGGTTTCAAATCAGTGGTCATCTTGCTGCTAAGTGGAAAAATCTTTTTTTTCTATTTTTATTTAAGTAGTGTTTCATCTGAAAATGCATTGTTCAATACAAAACCACTTTTTCTTTGTTTTGTCCCCCCCCCAATATATTTTTTTCTTTCAGGTAATGTTGGATATCCACTAGAGCCATGGCTCATGACTCCATTGAGAAATGCAAGTAAAAAAAAGACTGTCTGAAACAGTAAAAAATACCCTGCATATTAGGAATCACTACCAAATTCTTAATGACAGCAGAAACCATATATAAAAATCTGTACGTGTGTGTATATATATATATATATATATATATATATATATATATATATATATATTTAAATATGTTAAAATATATAAACGCATACTTCAAAAACAAGGCAGTGTGTGAAGTTAGAGCTTGGAAAAAGTCAGGATTATAATATTTGAGTAATTACTTAGACTTCAGGGGGTAGGCGATTATCCCTCAATGTTAATTACCAATGCAGTTTCCAACTCTATGTGTGATGCCATTAAAATCCCCCTCCAGTGTCTATGTCTATTTTTTTCTTCCACCTGAAAATATTTTTATTTTAAATCTACTTTAAGACTCACTATGTTTGAAATCAGCATCTGTTGAGTCCCTGGTTATAATAGTGTAATGGAATTCATATATGCACAGTGACAGCACTGTTAGTCTTCCCCATTGAGAAAACTGTCACAGCTTAAAGACATAACACTGCAAAGCAAACCCATAGGATTTTGATGGATCTGGTAGTTAGTACAGAGGACTAAAGCTGTGCATTGTTAATGAGCTGTGCTCTGTGCCCCCAAGGTTTAAGATGTGATTTCTTCTACCTCCATTTGCCTACTGTGCCACTCTGGGCAAATCAATTACAAAAACAATGCCCACAGGTTGCCCCTGAAAAGGGACAGCTGTGTCCAGTGGACTTATTTGGTAAATACATACTTAAAAAAAATATATTTTATTCTTTCTTGCTAAGTGTGCAAAAAAGACTTATGAACCTTTGTGTACAAACCTGTACTATGAAAAGAAATGGCATATGTGCATTCCTGAAGTCTGCTTGCAACATTTTAATGTTTGCCAGTGTTCTAAATTTGACTACATGCTTCCCACTTTTAAGTTTACATTTTTCCCTCCTTAAGCCACTGAATATAAGCTGGTAACTTCATATGTATATTGTCACCCTATAGGTGGAAGGTGCTCACATGACTAAAGGTGGTATTCATAGTCATTAAGCAAATACATAAAGGCTAATGGCTCTATCCTTAAATAAGCACAGCATAGGTGTGATTCATAGTGGCCACTTACGTTAACTTGTGATGACAGAGTCAGCAAATTAAGGATAATGAGATGGAAATGAGAAATTATGTAAAATGGCATATGCTAATGAGGCCCTTTCTGTGCTACTTGCGATTCATTATCAAGTTTTGTGTTCTTCTGCATTGTCTGCAGATTCATTATAAAAGGTGAAGTCACACTCATGCTCTCTACTATGCAATCCGTGATGATACTGTCACTTGCCATTAGCCTAGCTATTTCCCAGCATGAACTGCTTGTCTTGGCCGAGCTGAAACTGCTTGCATCCAGTGAAGCTTACCAGCCAAGAAGGAGGAGATATAGGCAAACAAAAGTCAATATAATTTTGACAATCAGGAGATACTTCACAGATTCAGAGTAGACAGGGATATTATAAGTGTGTTAGTGAGTAAGTATGGGCCCACAGTGCCACTGAGGGGTTGCGTGGTCTTCCTGTCCCTGTGGTCACAAAGGTTTGTATACCTTTTATTATACCTGCCACAGGATACTTTCAGAGACAGACAGGAGACATGTTGGGTATCTCACAGGCTTCTGCGTTGACTGTGTTGAGGTTAGTGTGTAAGTTCCTGGATGTACTCTTGGCACATTTGGATCAGTAGATCGATTTCCTGGTGACACCTCAGGACCAAACTAGGACTATGTGTGCCTTTTATGGGGTGGCACATTTCCCCGAGGGATCGATAAATATGACAGACTGCATCCATGTTGCAATTAGGGCCCTGTCTTGTCTATGGGGGAGCAGTACCACTACCACAATAGGAAGGACCGTCAAGCCATTAATTGCCAGGTGTTGTGTGATACATGGGGGGGTACATAACTAATATCTCTGCACAGAATCCTGCTAGTGTACACAATTCCCAAATTTAGCACACCAGCTTACTCTACTGTCTCTTCTTCATTGGTAAGATGGCCAGTGGTCATCTTGTTGCTAAGTGGAAAAATATTTTTTTTCTATTTTATTTAAGTAGTGTTTAATCTGAAAATGCATTGGTGAATACAAAACCACTTTTACTTTGCCCCCCCCCCCCCCGGTCTAATATTTATTTTTCTTTCCGGTAATGTTGGATATCCACTACACCTATGACTCATGACTCCATTGAGAAATTCAAGTGGAGTTGCTGAAGAGAACTACAACACGGCCCTAACCCAAACCCGTATTTTCATTGAGAGGGTCACAGATTCCTGAAGATCAATTTTAGGTGCCTGGATGAGTCTGGGGTGCCCTTCTGTATGACCCAACTACTGCATGCAGGATGTTTACTGCACATTGCATTCTGTACAACATGACCGTGGCTGGTCTGGTGTTGAAGTGACCCAGTTTCTGCAGCAGTAGTAGGAAGGGACCCCATGTAGCAGGCTCCAGCATGGCATATGGCTACACTGGTAAAGAGGTAGCATCTAGTCCAGAGCTTTGGACCAAGACATTCAGGTCAGTATCATAGGTTCATAGGTTGGTACTAGATTATCGGCCCTAGGGCCTATGCAAGCCTAGCTATAACCATTCCCTGGCTATTTCTTCCCACACTATTTACTTCCCTGGACCCCTATCTAGCAGGGTGACTCACGTGATCCCCAGGGTGAATTTCCTTTCTCCTATCCAATCTTCAAGGTTCCTTTTGAAGAGGGCCAAAGAGGCGCTCTGCTTGACATGTATGGGCAGTCTATTCCAGAGTCTGAGGAGTCTATGGGTCAGGAACCTAGCCCTCCAGCATGTTTTGTTTATTGTGATGACAAGGTTTATATCCCTGGAGCGTGTTGCTCTGAGGGATTGGGATTTCTTTAAGTGTAGCATGTCCAACAACTCTGGGTTTGACATGGCCTTGTATGTTAAGCAGAGATCGCCTCGGAGTAGACAATATGCGACAGAGTATAGCTGGAGTTTTTTAAGATGTACAGCATAGGGCATCTGCTTTAGGCCTGTGATTCTTTTAGTGAGGTATTTCTGCGGCCTTTCCAGTTGTTGCAGATGTCTTGAGAGTTACATACCAAATGGGGTGTTGTATTCTATAATGGGTCTAATGAGGGATGAGTACAGTGGGACAATGACCTCCTTTTTTCTGGATGAAAAGTCCTTAGTGATGAGGTGTGCCACATAAAAGGATTTCCTGACTGTTGTGGCGATGTGGTTATTGAAGGTGAGACCACTGTCCACCTGTGTCCCTAAGTCTCTTATCACACTTTCTGTGTTTAGTGTACTGCCACCTATGTGGTAATTCACAGGTACATGTTTTTTTTCCCAAAGGGGATAACTATACGTTTCTTGGCATTGAGCTTGAGCCCATGGCTCTGGCACCAAGCATCTGTTTCTGTAAGGCCCTTTTGTAGAGTATCAACATCATTTGGGTATTCAATAATGGCTCCCAGTTTGCAGTCATCTGCGAACTTTGTTAGCCACAGTAACTTAGTGTTGGCCTGTACTTCAGAGAAGTAGATGCCAAACAAGAAAGGTCCCAAGACTGAACCCTGAGGTACTCCACTTGTCACTTGTCTGGATTTGGAATCAGAGCTTTGGACCATGACCTTCAGGTCAGTATCAGAGCTTTGGACCATGACATTCAGGTCAGTATCAGAGCTTTGGACCAAGGCATTCAGGTCAGTATCAGAGCTTTGGACCATGACCTTCAGGTCAGTATCAGAGCTTTGGACAAAGACATTCAGGTCAGTATCAGAGCTTTGGACCATGACCTTCAAGTCAGTATCAGAACTTTGGACCAAGACATTCAGGTCAGTATCAGAGCTTTGGACCAAGATATTCAGGTCAGTATCAGAGCTTTGGACCAAGACATTCAGGTCAGTATTTCTTTTTTGTAAACAGCACATACAGTACAACTGATGCATGCAGTGATATCTGTAGGCTGTTGTGTGGTGTCACTGTTCATCAGACATTATGTATCATCTTTAAATAATAGTGTTTTTTATTTTTGAATAGGTATTCGTATTATTGTTTGTAAAGGTTATGTCTGAGTGCTGATTGATTCCTGTTCAGTGATGTCATAAGGTGTCATATAATGAATAATCCCATTTCTAACTATTTCACACAGTACATTCTGCTGAGGTGGTTTACCTAAGTGTGCACGTACTGAATATGTCCTGAAGTAATACAAGTAGTAAAAAGCTTTATGCGAATGAATGAAAACATATCATACTGTTTTTATATTACACAATGTTTCCTCAGTTTAAACTATGTTGACTGTTAAGGTGGTGCACATCACACTATTTCATTTTGTCATACACCATAATTCGTTATCTCAGAGGATTAATGTTTCCCTGAATACTTGTGCATTACTACTTTTACATTTTGGGTAACTGACAGTTGTAACAATGAAAGTCCATAGAGCATTAAGGGTGTTAATCATAGCTGTAACAATAATAATGCATAGAGCATTAATGGTGTTAATCACAGTTGCAACAATGATAATGCATAGAGCATTAAGGGTGTTAATCACAGCTATAACAATGATAATGCATAGAGCATTAATAGTATTAATCACAGCTGTAACAATGATAATGACTAGAGCATTAATGGTATTAATCACAGCTGTAACCATGATAATGCATTAAGCATTAATGGTGTTAATCACAGCTGTAACAATGATAAAGCATAGAGCGTTAATGGTGTTAATCACAGCTTTAACAATGATAATGCATAGAGCATAAATGGTGTTAACCACAGCTATAAAAATGATAATGCATGGAGCATTAATGGTATTAATCACAGCTGTAACCATGATAATGCATCGAGCATTAATGATATTGATCACAGCTGTAACAATGATAATGCATGGAGCATTAATGGTATTAATCATAGCTGTAACAATGATAATGCATAGAACATTAATGGTATTAATCACAGCTGTAACCATGATAATGCATCGAGCATTAATGGTGTTAATCACAGCTGTAACAATGATAATTCATAGAACATTAATGGTATTGATCACAGCTGTAACAATGATAATGCATCGAGCTTTAATGGTGTTAATCACAGCTGTAACAATGATAATGCATGGAGCATTAATGGTATTGATCACTGCAGTTTTATGTTATGATCTGCTGCTTTCTTTGCACAGTTCCATGAGGTGTTAAGCTTTACCATTAGAGGAATTAAATGTATACAGTTGAAAAGTCTTGTACATTCCCCCTTTTTTTACTTTATTTAATAACTTATTTCCCTTCAAGTTAAACATTGACATGCATGTGTGAAGGTCATATTGTTAGCAACAGAAATATCACACTTGAATCACAGTAGGTCAAGGCCAAATCTGCCATGCACATCTCCTAAAGATTGGTTAAGTGATGATGCAAGTGATGTTGGAGAAGTGCTGTTGTGAGAGCTGATGGTGAGTTGGTCTAATGTCGTGACCTACTTGATGCTGGTGATCTTGTAAACAGTGATCCAACAGTGCTGTGGGATGGACAGAACCTCAAATAAGAGGTTCTGCTAAGTGTAGATGAACACTGATGAGGCCTATATGAAGTCAGTTGTGCTTGTTCCCCTTTACTAATTACAGTACTTTCTTTAGAAACACATGCAGTCTCATGTGTTCTTCCCCCACCTGTATGGGCAGTATCTCAGACTCTTCACCCTTTGGACTGACTCCTACTTGAGTCTGGTATGTCCTAATGGGTGTACAAATGGAGGTGGCCACAGATGCTTGGTGTGCCACCATAATATACATCAGTGTGATCACTGCATTATCTGTCCTCTCTGCCATTTCCATATAGTGTTGGAAATGCTCATGTATGCACTGGGTGACTATGACCATTTCCAGCTGACTCTCTGTGGAAGTGGTCTGAGCCCTAACAGTGTCACAGCACATTTGATGCTGGGCAGCCAATGTTTATGTGTTTGCTGGGGAAGCTGTCACAATTTCCTGTTCATGGCTCCCCTTTGTAAAGGTGTCATTGTGGACAATGCTACCTCTGAATTTGTGGTGATCCTGAAAGTGTCTATCTTGGTTTGGAGATACTGGGGTAGAGGTGCATGGCAGGTGCACCAGTTTTCTTTCTGTACAAGCGAGAGTGTAATGTCAACATGTGCTTGAATTTGTGATGCACTGTCATTTCCTGCAGAGTTACTGACATGGTGCAAGGTGTGAGATCCTGTCTTTAAACTTGGGGACTGCCTGTCATTTTCCTCAGGCTGCCTTATAAATAAAACTATGCTTATTTATTTTTTTTGTTTTTATTTTACATTTGTTTACTGGGAAAGTTTGACTGGACACGTCCTTTTTCAGCGGACTCCCGGGGAGAAAATCTCCACATAGAATAAGCAGTGCAACAAGATACAGAGTATGTTAAAATAGTAACATGGACTTTCAAAGTTATTACATGATAATATCAGGCAATAAACAGGTGGTATTCAAAGGAAAAGACAAGTTGAATTACGCAGTCATTGCAGTGTCAAAGGTACAGTCAATACATATTTCCTGTGAACATTCATATTTACAATCATTAGACATTCATTTTTCATATAAACATTACTTTATTGTAAATATTGTACCATAGATTACATGTGTGGGCAAATATATTGCATGGATAGGAAAATTCCTTCGGCAAAGAAATGAGTGTATAAGCAGTATGCATAGATAGGCGGTGTTAGAAGTTCTATAGGATAAACAGAATAGGTGATTGGTAGAGAGATGTCAGATATACCAGAAGTAGTGATAAGGACAGAGACAGAGAGGGGGATGTTAGTCAGGGGTAGAGCAGGGGCACAGCCATCTGTTTAATAGGTGAGGTTTTAGAGCTGTTTTAAATTGGACTAGTGATACTGTGGTGGTGATGTTGTCAGGTAGTTCATTCCACATTTTACTTATATAATTTGAGGAGAGGGAATCTCCTGCTTCATTTTTGGCTACACTGATTTTTATGTACTTTTTATTAGTGGAGCGTAAGGTTCTGTTAGTGGCATAAGGTTGGACTATTGTTTGTAGAACAGGTGTTTTTTCTGGATTTTGTGAGCCATGGTTAACTGACTGTAGTGTAGTAGTTGGTGGAAGTTCTAACCTGTTTAGTTACTTGAGTGTATGGAAATGATAGGTTCTGGCTGGTAAGTTAGCGGCAAATCTGGCTATTTTGTTATAGCAGGATTCGAGTTGTAGTATCTCAGATGTTTGTAGATCTGTGAGTATGGGAGATGCATACAGCAGGATGGAGATTAGGTGGGATTGGGCAATAGCAATCTTAGTATTTTTGGTAAAGTTAATGCTTATTTCTATATAGTGTACCAAATTTTTTATGAACTCTTTTTAGAGTTTGGGAAATGTGATTGTCAAATTTAAGCTTACAGTCAATTTCAACTCCTAAATGTTTGGTGTTGGGGGATGGAGATATAATAGTGTTATTTAGAGAGGTGATGGTAAATGTATTGGTGGGTAAGATTACTTTGGCAGGATGGAAGATCATTAGTTTGTTTTTATTGGGGTTTAGTATTAGTTAAGCATTTCGAGCCAGGACTGGAATCTTGTGTTCATTTCTGAAGCTCAGGAAGAGAGGAAGCAGCACAAATTACTGTCGAGTCATCTGCATATTGAATGTGTGTAGACTGTGGGGCTGGCAGATGGAGGTTATTTGTAAATACACAGAATAGAAGTGGCCGTAAGATAGAGCCTTTTGCGACCCCTAGTGTTACTGCCAGAAGGGGTGATAGGGTGTATTGCCAAGAAACAGTTTGCTGGTGTCCAGTAAGGTAATCCTGGAACCACTTAAAAGTAGTGTAGAATATGAATGGTCAAAGCATGTGTTCACAGGAGAGTGAGTATGTGAGAACCTGTATGTATTGATTTGAACTATTAAGTAAACTGTGAATAGTGGAAAAGTACTGAAAAACAAGAGCCTGTCTGATAGCAGGAAATGTGCCTTATATGTAAGTGTATCCGATTTTCTTTCTCTGCCTAGAGATGTAGTAATGTGAACTGCTTCAAGCCTACGGGTAAACCACTGATTGGTTAATTGTCTTTTGTATTATTTTAATTGGTCTAGTTTATATTTTTGTACTGTCAGCAATATCACCAGCATATAAGCTTATGCATTCCTTTGTTCGGGGAGTCTCCCTGGTACTTTCCAGTAGGCTCCCACACATGTGTAATAAATACCACTGAAAGAGAGGAACAAGTGCCTTGTCTTCATTTAAGGTAAAAATGCAAACACAACATTTGGTGCCGTTTACTTGGATCTGAATTGACAACGATTGCGGTAGTTGGGGATTGAACGAAGTACTGCTAGTAAAAGGGCCCATGACAGAATTTTCTGTTCTGGCAGTGTTTCTTTCATTTCCTGTACTTATCTGCGTCACAAATTAGGTATTGATAATTTTATAGAAATGTAATAGTTCCTCTCATTCAGTTGTTTTGAGGTAAGTGGCATGTATTTTTTTCTCTGCTTTTGACTGTGCAGTATGAGAGTGGGATAAAACGAAACACTGGTGACATAAGAGTGAAAGGAGATACGAGAGTGGGGAAAGCAATGTTTACAAAACGTCATAGCTAACTCTGTAAAATACAGAATAGCTTATTGTGTGAAAATGGGAGCGAGTGTGGGAACCATAAAAGAGCCAGAAAGAGGTACACCAGCTGGTTATATGTTTTTTTCGTGTGTCCCGGGACAGTTGTATGTTTATAAGTCAGTGGGTCACCCTCACTGAGGATGATGGTAAACTCGCCATTCCAGAGAATGGTAGTTTTAATAAAAATATTTTGCTTAATCTCCAAGGGAAATTAAGAATAAAAGGGAGAAGAATACCAGGGTTGTGCTGGGCAGCATTTAATGATTGGATGACAGAGGCGAAAGAAAGAGAAAAGGATTCGGTTATTAGTAGTTTAAAGGATAATCAGCAGAAATTAAAAGAGCAACTGAAAGAATTACAACAAACTGTTAGTAATTTAGATATAGTAAACAGTAAATGTTTGAAGGACCCACCCTTTAAGGGGCTTTATCCTGTGAAGGAATTAGCTAAATTACAGATAACTGAATCATCGGAAGACGATAATACTTGGATACCACCACCACCAACTGCACCACCAGTTGCACCCCTGCAGTATCAGTCCCCCCTCACTCAACAAGGAGCAGAAGCACAGCAGCCAGATTCCACCACTAATGACCCCACCCCTAAAGAAAGACAACAAGCAGTGGATAGTCACTCTAGTGACTCAGATCCAGACACAAGCGACAGAAAAAAGGGACCAAAAACCCGTAGTAAGACTCATAAAGAAGCAAACGCTGTAATGTATTTTAAAGCTAAACCCTACTATAAAGGTAAAGGAAAACTACATTTACACTGACGAAGGCTTTTTGGTCAGTTCCCCACTATAACTGACAGTGGGGACGAGTATTTTGGACCAGATAAATTTAATCCACATTCAGGGTCGAAGTCGTCAGACAATGACAGATTGTTACCTTTGAGAGAGGTACCTACCCTGGCTCATGCTAGAAGTGCACAGGAACCACCGACCATTGTAGTACCTAGGGCGTGGTTGGGGGTTGAGTTTCAAGCCATTACTAAATCATTACCGCTCATTCGTACTAATCCAGCTAAATTCCAACGTGTGCTGGCAGGACATATTTGTTTACAAAATCCTACGATAGAAGAAGTTAAGGCAGTTCTTCAGTACGCCATACCGGCTGATCTGATGAAACGGATTTGGGACCATGCCAATGTCCCTACTCCTATTCCAAAACATGACTCACATGGAGATAATGGGTTCGAAGTGGTTAGACAGTGTTTAGTAGATGCTATCACAATAATAGTTCCACCCACACCCAGCTGGTCCAAAATCAAGTCAATACTTCAAAAAGAAGAAGAACCCATGGACGAGTATTTAAATCATCTCACTGAAGCCTTTGAGGCTTATTCTGGGTACCCCAAACCCACCGAAGGGCCGGCACAAAGTGGATTGTCGGCTGCTTTCATAGATGGGTTATGCCCCCAAGTACGAGACAAGCTAAAAGAAGTGTGTTTAAACTGGCCTAGTCTTGGATTGCACGAATTAGTTACACAAGCACAATACCTCTCCGACCACTTAGCACAGGAAAAAAGACTTACAAGAGAATTTGGTTAAGGTGCAGATTCAGATGTGCACTGCCTTCGGGCAGCATGGACGGGGAGGACATGGACGGGGAAGAGGGAGAGGCGGACGCCAAGGGTCTGGAAACCATAATAGACAAAACTGGCAGGAAGACTGATCAGCCACACCCCAGAATCAAATGGAGTGTTTTAATTGCAGCCAAGTAGGCCACTGGCGAAATGAATGTCCATATCTGGCTGAGCAACCTGGCCCACCCACTGATACATCACCTCAGTGGAATTCTAATTGGACTCCATCCAATCGGCAGTCATCACAATGAAGGTTCCCTGAGCAAGGACAGCAGCAGTTGTGCCCTTTCATACCTGTGGATCAAGATGGACCACATTTTATGTTACTTGTCAACAACAAACCGTACCCCTTCTTGATTGATACTGGAGCATCCAAATCTATGTTAGCCGATGAAGCAGCAATAAATGTCCCCCTCTCCAATAATGTAACCAGAGGGGTAGGTGTCTCTGGTATTCCTATTGAATATTCTGAAACCATCCCAGTCCCAGTGACTTTGGGACCATTGCAAGACAATCATGCATTTTTAGTTGGACCCTCAGGACCTTTAAATTTATTGGGAAGAGATTTGCTCTGTAAGATGGGACCAACTATCTTCTGTACTGCTGAAGGAGTATATTTACAAGTACCTTCAGACAAACAAGATAGTATTTTGGCTACTTTAGATGAAAATGTCACTCTGCAAGCAATGTGTATGCAGTCTGACCTTGATAAGAATAAGCATTTAACCTCATTACCCTCTCATCTATGGACCACTCATGATAATGATGCTGGATTTCTAATTTCAGCCACTCCCATTAAAATAATCTTAAAACCTGGAGCAAAGTTACCTCAGGTACCACAGTACCCTTTGACGGTAGAGGCCACATCTGGCATTGCCCCCGTCATTTCTGACCTTGTACAACAAGAAATTATAGTACCTACAATAAGCCCATATAATACCCCATTCTACTGGTAAAGAAACCTGGTAAACAAGCTTACAGATTTGTGCAAGACTTGCAAGAAGTCAATAAAGCTGTTGTGCCTATTTTCCCATTCATACCAAACCCAGCTACGATTTTGAGCTGTATCCCACCTACAGCATGTTGTTTTATGGTTATATATATTTCATCAGCTTTCTTCTCTATCCCAGTATATGCAGATAGTCAGTATTTGTTTGCATTCACTTATAAGGGCCAACAGTACACTTGGACCCGACTACCTCAAGGGTATGTAGAATCTCCAACCTTGTTTTCCAGAGAGATGCATAGACAACTGCAAGAATTACAATTACCACCATGTTCAGTATTAGTGCAGTATGTAGATGATATTCTTCTTGCTTCACAAGATACCCAGTCTTGTATAGAGGACTCACTTTTAATTTTAAGATTTTTAGCCGAACGAGGTTTTAAGGTAAATAAATCTAAATTGCAGTTTGCTCAAGAAAATGTACAATACCTGGGACATATCATTTCCACAGGTTCACATCAAATACTTCCAAGCAGAATCACCTCCATTCAGACTGCTCCCTGCCCTGTAACTCAGAGACAACTCAGGGGATTCCTCGGCCTAGCAGGTTATTGTAGATAGTGGGTGCCCAATTTTTCAGAAATTTCGGCCCCACTTTTACAGCTTTTAAAAAAGGAGGTCACAGACCCTCTGCCTTGGTCCCCTGAACATGAAACCGCCTTTCAGGCCATTAAAATGGCATTGATTAACCCACCTGCCCCGGGGCTCCCAGATTACTCTAAATCCTTTGTTTTCTTCTGTTGCCAAAGAAATAAAACTGCCCTGGGCCTGCTGGCACAAGCGTGCACAGGAGGCTATCGACCTATAGCATATTGCAGTACTCAGTTAGACCCTGTTGCTTCTCGCTACCCATCCTGTTTACGTGCAGTAGCAGCTGCTGCTGTTTTGATAGATATGGCAGCACCATTGACATTAGGGCATGACACTATATTAGCGGTACCTCATGCGGTACAAGCATTACTTTTAAAAACAAAGACTGAGTATCTTTCTAATGCTCGCCTCACTAAATATGAGTTAAGTTTATTAAGTAATCCCGCTATTCAGATTACACGTTGCCCACCACTAAACTCTGCTTCATTAATTCCAACTAGTGATGAGGGTGAACCACATGACTGCATGCTTGTAGTTAACACTGTTTTGTCTCCTAGATTGGATTTGCAAGATGTTCCTTTGCTTATTCCTGATTTAGTTCTTTTTGTGGATGGATCCTGTTTACGAAATAATTTTGGCAAACTTCAGGCTGCATGGTCAGTCTGCTCGCCATCTCAGGCTTTGCAAACTGGAAAATTACCGCCTGGCACTTCTGCATGCATGTAAAATGACCAAAGACAAATCTGTTACTATTTATACTGACTCACGTTATGCCCATGGTGTTGTTCATGATTTTGGTACACTATGGAAGGAAAGGGGGTGTTTGACATCCTCTGGGGCACCAATAAAAAATTACCTGTATATTGATCACCTCTTGCAGGACTTATTATTACCTTCCAAAATTGATGTTGTCAAATGTGCAGCTCACCAGTCTAATGACTCCCTAGTAGCTAAGGGAAATAATTTAGCTGACTGCGCTGTTCAGGGAAAATTTTTGCAGACTATTTTACAAACAATTACTTTTGACACTACTGTATTGAAAGCTTTACAAATTGAAGCATCGGAATCAGAAAGAAAAACATGGCTGGCCTGTAATTGTTTCCAATGCTCTGATTCAATTTGGCAGCACCCGGATGGCAGAATAATTTGCCCCACATCCATGTTAAATTCTCTTATAAAAGTGTACCATTTGCCAGCTCATGTCAGGGTACAAGCATCGATTAAACAAATCCAGAAGGATTGGTTTGCCCAAGGACTTTCTGCTTCTGTGCAACATTTTTTGAGCATGTGTTCCATTTGTTTACAGCATAACATTTCAAAGGGCACTCTGGCTCCCGCTCAACCTGTGCCAAAACTAATGGGACCATTTTGTACCTTACAATGGGACTTTATTGGACTTCCACCTTGTGCTCGTTTTAGATATGTTTTGACTATTGTTGATATTTTTTCGGGATGGTTAGAAGCCTACCCATGTGCCAAGAATGATGCTATTTCAGTTGAAAAATAATTGTGTTATGAATTAATACCTCGTTTTGGTGTTCCTTGTCAAATATATTCTGACCAAGGGACACATTTTACTGCTAAGTTAGTTGATTAATTGTGTAAAATGTTAGGCATTGCTTTGAAATTTCATTGTCCATACAGACCACAGGCATCAGGTATTATTGAACGTATGAACCAGACTTTGAAAACCAGACTTTCTAAAGTCACTTCAGAAACAAGCCTAACTTGAGTACAAGCCTTACCACTAGCTTTACTTTCTATGCTGTCACAACCGCATCCTACTAAGGGTCTTTCTCCACATGAAATCCTCATGGGTCACCCTTTGCGTATGCCCATGACACCACCACCACCTTTTTCTGAATATGATGCATTTGATAATGACGTTCTTTTGTATTGCAAATCTCTTGTTTCTTTCTTACATTTTCACCACCAACAAGTAGCAGTTGCTCAAAATCTTCCTGATCCTTTTCTAGCATCTGCTTTGCAACCAGGGGATTGGGTCTTCATTAAGTCCTTCTCTAGAAAAGCAGCGCTCCAGCCACGCTGGGCCCTTCCTGGTTCTTCTAACTATGTCATCTGCTGTGCAACTGCAGGGATCTACAACTTGGATCCACATTTCACACATCAAAAAAGTTGTGCTGTCTGAAGATCAACAGCCTTTACCTTTTTCAACTCCAGATTCTCCTCCCATTGCTACACATACTCGCAGTAGAACTGTTCCAGTACCTGACAATGCCTAATATTTGCCCTTTGGGAAAACTCCAAACTTCTGACACTACACAGACTCAACCACCATTTCCACACAAATACTGGACAATCATTTTGGTGGTCATTCTTGTTGTACTGTTATTTTTCTGTGGCCATTTTTATTTCCTGCTCCATCGACGCATCACACCAAATGAGCCATTAGGCACCCACCTTTCAACACCTATCAAGCCATCAAATATGTTTATGCTTCTACATTCAACGTCTCTAACTGTTGGATCTGCACTTCTATTCCCTCCATACATGGGGGATTGTTATTGGCTGCGGCTCTACTAAGTATCATTGATACATGGACTAGTCTACTTGACAACACGGCTAACATTACATCCATTAAATCGATTGCATTACAACTTTCTCTCCGTTGCAATGGCACTCTGTATTTCAGACAGAATTACTCAAGTCAACATCACTGGACTCGAAAAATGGGACAAAGTATCTGCAATATGACAATTGAATACCAGTGCAATTATACAGAAGGAAAACACTTAGCCTCAGGCTGTCAAGTTTAATTTGATGCCATTCAGCCAATATTGAGAAATGCCTAATTATTTGGTTCTCGTAATATCATATTTCTTGCCCATATTCCATGGCATAACTATGGGTAGTGACCATTCTTTAAATGTTACCACCTTGGTACAAGACTGTTATTTTATATGTGGAAGAAGGGCCTATAAATTGCTACTGGAGAACTGGTCTGGTAGCTGTTTCTTAGGTTATCTAGTCCCAGCCATCTGACATACATCTGCCTTACCCCAAGGGAAAATTCGGAACGTGCGAGAGGTTAAAAAGCCTACCAATCCATTAGGCCAAATTGATGCATCATGGATTTATCATCATGACTTAGCTCATGCTGGCACCAAAGGACTATCTCATATGGACTTGGGTGATGACGTCATATCATGGGCTCGTATAATCCCAGCATACAGAGCAGCAAAATCAATCTGGAAACTGAGAAAACTGTCTAAATTTCTTGAAGTATTAAACAATGCCACATTTTTTGCCTTAGAAGTAGTGACTGATAAACTGACTGCCATGAGAGCTGTAGTCCTCCAAAATCATATGGCTCTGATTTCACTCTAGTGGTGAAAGGCGGAACTTGCGCATTAATCCAGGAGGAGTGCTGTACATTTATTCCTGACAATCAGCACAAAATTGAAAGTCATCTCAAACTCATTCGGAGAGTCTCTGAACTCTCTAAGGCCAAGGAGGCCAATAACTCAACATCGGCATGGCTAACTAACCTGTTCTCAGGTTGAGGAGGTGGACTTTTAAAGTTAATCCTATTAATTGCAGTATTTAGCTCTTACTGCTTTTCTTGTTTTGTTTTTAATCAAAGCATTGATTTTGAAATTAATGTCTTTCAAGACTACTAAAAAGGTGCCAAAGTGTTATATGCCTACAGTTATGGATGATGAAATAAAAATATGTGACAATGTTGAAGGAACTAGCCACATGGTTATGTTAGACTTAGGGCAAATGTATGATAGACTAAATGGTGATGCTTACACAGCATCAAATGGGGGATTGTAGAATATGAATGGTCAATGCATGTGTTCAAAGGAGATTGAGTATGTGAGAACCTGTATGTATTGATTTGAACTATTAAGTAAACTGTGAATAGTGGAAAAGGATTGAAAAACAAGAGTCTGTCTGATAGCAGGAAATGTGCCTTAATTGGAAGTGTATCCGATTTTCTTTCTCAGCCTAGAGATGTAGTAATGTGAACTGCTTCAAGCCTACGGGTAAACCATTGATTGGTTAATTGTCTTTTGTATTATTTTAATTGATCTAGTTTATATTTTTGTACTGTCAGCAATATCACCAGCATATATGCTTATGCATTCCTTTGTTTGGGGAGTCTCCCTGGTACTTTCCAGTAGGCTCCCACATGTGTGTAATAAATACGACTGAAAGAGAGGAAGAAGTGTCTTGTCTTCATTTAAGGTAAAATGCAAACACAACAGCAGACTTGCAAAAATTTAGGTCAGAGAGAATGTTTAGAAGTTTGAGGTGACAAACCATGTCAAAAGCTTTGGACAAGTCAAGGAAGATAGAGGATACATAGTTATTTTTGTTCCTGTGGTAGTTAGCAGTGTTAGTAAATGACAATAGGGCAGTAGATGTACTGTGGAATTGTTGGAAGCCATGCTGTGTGTTAGTTAGACATTTGTTAGTATACAGATATTCAGTGGGTATAGTGATTTTTTTTTTCCTCGGCGAGTCCTGTGGTTGCAGGATTCAGGGTCTTTGCAATGAGGCAAGGCAACCACGGGAAAATGGAGAAAGCGGCATTGGCTTAATTACTTTTGTAGCCAACAGTTTCTTTTTATTTGGGTGTATTGACCTTGCCTGTGATATAAATAGGACCTGCTGGACAGATATGTATACATCCCAGAGACTACCCCATTTATGGAACAGGCTCCCCATCCATGTGAAGCAGAGTTTCTCCCTAACCCAATTCAAGTGCAACTTGGACAATTGAATGGGAAACCGGAAATTCATCCCTGGTTTGGCACCTATGTCTCTAATGGACACAGGTAACTTGTAAATGGCTCATCTCCCAGGCTCATGTTTACATTTATCAAGGGTAGTAGAACTTGTCAGAGATTTGGGATGCATGGCTAGGCTTAAAAAGGCCCTTGTGGTCATTAGCCTAGTAAACACCTATGAACCTATAATCAAAAAAAAAAAAAAAAAAAAAAAAAGGTCAGGTGACACATAACCAGTAATTATATACACATGCAGAGTCTCAATCCAGTCAAGGAAGAATGTTTTGATGTGTTTGACCATTATGAATAAATTCAGAATAGTAAGGTAAGCAGTTTGTTAACAGATCCAGCCCCCCCGCTGCTTCTTGTATTCATAACATCGTCCTTTTTCATTCAGCAGTGACACTTAGAAATCTCTCAGTAAAGACTCGTGTTCAACCAGCAAAGCATCTTTAAAACTTCAGTGCTCACAATTATACTGTGTATGTCGGCAATAAATGACAGCAAAATACACTCATCTTTCTCAGTGATCACTATGCTTTTCCACTGCTATTCTAATGAATTTCCATTTGCAAATGTCAGTTGTACAGTGTTCTAATCTGCACATCATATCAGTAAAGAAAATATTTATTTAAGTAAACTCTGTAATCTAACATCATTTTAAACTGTTTCATATAAATTTACAGTATTGTGATTATTTTTGCTTACTTTATAACGTCTGCAGTTTCCTAAGATATTTGCAGCCTAACTCAAACAATTTTATTTATTTATTTTATTTTATTTTAGATTTGTTAACCAGGCTAGTCCACTGGATACAGGTCCATTTTCAGTGGAGGCCCGGGGAGAAAAGCTCCACACATATGAATAACATGTAACAAAAACTACAAAGTTTACAAAGTATAGTTAGATACAAAATGTGGTGAGTCTTAATTAATAGTAGTATATTCATACACAGCAGCAACAATTAGTGAAAACAGAGAAATCTTACAGTAATAGATTCATTAGTCTAAAGATATATATATAATAACCTCAATCATTGCTGGAGAGAGTCATGTGTAAACCAACAGCTTCTTAAAGGTTGTTGGGGTCTAAATCATAACAATCTAAGATTTTCACTGCTTCAAAGAAAATGTTTTTTATGTCTTATCTATTTGTAAACTATATATGACTTTTGTCTTTGACCTATTGTTAACTTTCTTAAGATCATTACAACCTGCATTTTTCTTTCTTTAATTGTTACTAAACCTTTGTAAAAGAGATCTATTTGTTAATTTTTAAATATCTTATAACCTACATCATTATTTGTTACTAAATACCTACACTGTTATTGTTGTTACTAAATGCTTTCAAAACATGGAGCTTTCCCCCCCGGGCCTCCACTGAAAATGGATATATATCCAGTCGGACTTTCCCGGTTAACAAATGTAAAATAAATAAAAAATAAATAAAATAAACAATCTATTTTTATTATATTGTATGTATTTATACAGTAATAGAATTTATACCTATCTGTTCATCTTGAGGTGTCAGATAGTTAAAGTGGTGGAGGGTCTAATATACTGAAGGGTCTAGCCTGGTGAAGTACAAGACCATAGACAGTTATTAGTGAGATGCAGTTTTAATGCTTTTGTGAGCTGTATGAAGGAAGTGATAGTAGTTATGTTATAGGGTAGAGAGTTCCATATTTTGGATAGATAATTAGAAAAGAAGGCATTACCTGCTGTATTATTTGACTTAGTTACTGTGAGAATAAGTTTGTTACTGGAGCGAAGAGTTCTGTTATTGGTGTGGAGGTGAAGTAGGCTTTGCAATGCAGGGATTTTTTCTGGTTGATATAGAATTTTGTGGGCTAGAGAGAGTTGGCTGTAATGCAGGAGTTGAGGAAGTTCCAGCCAGTTGAGCAGCTTCAAGGATGAGCAGTGGTGAGATCTAAATGGAGAGTCAGAGGCAAATCTAGCTATTTTGTTATAGCAGGAGTCAAGCTTAGCTAGGTCTGCTTTTCTAAGGTTGGTGAGAATAGGTGAGGAATAGAGGAGGGTAGAAATTAGGTTAGTGTGGGCTAGAGTAGCATTTGTTTGTTGGGTTAGGAATTTATTTCTGTAGAGGGTACCTATTTTTTGTGAATCTTCTTGATGGTCTGGGAAATATGAATATCAAATCTTAGATTGTTATCAATCTCAATGCCCATGAGTTTGGTGTACTCTGTGGGAGAGATAGTAGTTTTGTTACTGGACATGATATTAAAGGTAGAAGTTGATGAGGTGGACCTAGTGGGGGGTAAAGAATAGTAGTTTGGTTTTACAGGGTTTAGGATGAGTTAAATGTTGGATAGCCATGTTTCTATAGAGAGGAAAGATTCCTGAGTTAAAGTGGTTCCTGTGGTGAGAAATTTGCACAAATTAATATAGAATAATCAGCGTATTGGTTGACAGATGCTTTGGGAATGGAGGAATGAAGCTTGTTGGTATAGAGGGTGAACAGCAGAGGGCCTAAAATAGAACCCAGAGGAACACCAAGATTAACTGGGAGAAGGGGGGAGAGTTCTTGTTTCCACAGGACTGCTTGCTGACGGCCAGCTAAATAGCTCTGGAACCAGGCTATGGTGGGAAGAGAGAGTCCTAATTCAGACAGTACCATATCGAAAGCCTTTGAGAGGTCAAGAAAAGTGGCAGAAACACATTTCTCAGCATTTCTATGAGTGTTTATTGTATTGGAGAAAATGAGGCAGTGGGGGTACTATGGCAGTGTATTGGAGAAGGACAATAAGGCAGTTGGGGTACTATGGAAGTGTACTGGAGAAGGGCAATAAGGCAGTGGTGGTACTATGGAAGTGTATTGGAAAAGGACAATAAGGCAGTGGGGGTACTATGGAAGTGTAGCAGAGAAGGACAAAAAGGCAGTGGGGGTACTATGGAAGTGTACTGGAGAAGGGCAATAAGGCAGTGGTGGTACTATGGAAGTGTATTGGAGAAGGGCAATAAGGCAGTGAGGGTACTATGGAAGTGTACTGGAGAAGGGCAATAAGGCAGTGGGGGTACTATGGAAGTGTATTGGAGAAAGACAATAAGGCAGTTGGGGTACTATGGAAGTGTACTGGAGAAGGGCAATAAGGCAGTGGGGTACTATGGAAGTGTATTGGAGAAGGACAATAAGGCAGTTGGGGTACCGTGGAAGTGTATCGGAGAAGGACAATAAGACAGTGGGGATACTGTGGAAGTGTATTGGAGAAGGACAATAAGGCAGTTGGGGTACTATGGAAGTATACTGGAGAAGGGCAATAAGGCAGTGGGGGTACTATGGAAGTGTATTGGAGGAGGACAATAAGGCATTTGGGGTACTATGGAAGTGTATTGGAGGAGGACAATAAGGCAGTTGGAGTACTATGGAAGTGTATTGGAGGAGGACAATAAGGCATTTGGGGTACCGTGGAAGTGTATCGGAGAAGGACAATAAGACAGTGGGGGTACTGTGGAAGTGTATTGGAGAAGGGCAATAAGGAAGTGGGGGTACTATGGGAGTGTATTGGAGAAGGACAATAAGGCAGTTGGGGTACTATGGAAGTGTACTGGAGAAGGGCAATAAGGCAGTGGGGGTACTATGGAAGTGTATTGGAGGTGGACAATAAGGCATTTGGGGTACTATGGAAGTGTATTGAAGGAGGACAATAAGGCAGTTGGGGTACTATGGAAGTGTATTGGAGGAGGACAATAAGGCAGTGGTGGTACTATGGAATTGTACTGGAGAAGGGCAATAAGGCAGTGGGGGTACTATGGAAGTATATTGGAGAAGGACAATAAGGCAGTGGGGGTACTATGGAAGTGTACTGGAGAAGGGTAATAAGGCAGTGGGGGTACTATGGAAGTGTATTGGAGGAGGACAATAATGCAGTGGGGGACTATGGAAGTGTATTGTAGGAGGACAATAAGGCAGTGGGGGTACTATGGGAGTGTCAGAAGCCGTGCTGGGTGTTTGATAACAGCCTGTGTGTGTGTGCAAGTAGTGAATCATTTGGAAGTGTATGCACTTTTCACGGATTTTTTCTAGAAGGGATAGAATTGCTATAGGTCAGAAGTTTGTAAGATCTGTGGAGTTACCTCCTTTATGTAGGGGGATTATGTGAGATATTTTCCAGATTTCTGAGATGGTGGCTTCAGAGAGGGATCTGTTAATTAGAATGGCTATAGGGTAGGCCACTGCATCGGCAGCAGTTTTTAGGAATTCCCCTGGTAATTTGTCAGCAGCCAGAGTAGTGGGCTTAAGTTTTTTGAGGTACTTTTTTATCCTATCTATAGAGACTGACTGGAATTGGAAGGAGCTGTTCCTTAGGTGAGTAGTGATGGGTTCAGTGGAAGGGTGTGTGTGTTGATTTTTCTGTTGGTTGGCTAAGGTCAGTATTGTTTCAGTAAAGAATTTATTAAATTGAGTGGGAGCGCAGTCTGAGTTATTTACTAAGGTGGGAGAGGGGGTACCAGTTTTGTCTGCTAGTAGTAATTTGTTAATGGTTGCCCAACATTTTTGAGGGCTATTTTGGTGCTTGATTTGAAGGCTGGAGTAGTAATTAATTTTGTCAATCTTTACTAGTTTCTTAGCTTTATTCTTAAGCTCCTGATATTTTTGTTTTGCAGCTGGGGACTGATCGGTTTTCCAGTGATCCCATGCTTTATCTCTAGGTTTGAGGAGGGCTTTGTTGTCTTTGGCAAGCCATGGAGTGGGATTACATCTGGTTCATATAATTCAAGGAAGTGCATGAAGATCTAATACATTTAAGAAGGTGATATTAAAGTAAGTAACTGCCTCATTTAATTCCAGGTATTTCAGGTGCACCCAATTGCAATGTTTTAGTTCTATGGTGAAATTGGTGGGGTTAAAGTTCTTTTTTCTCCTAATAAAATAATAGACTGTACCTTTGGGATTATGGTTGCATGCATTGTCATAGAAGGAAAGTTGGCAGATGGTCGCTTAGACCATCAGGGAGGCAACCTGCAAGAGAAGTATGGCTAGGTTTATTAGTTAGAATCCAGCCAAGGATTGATTCCCTTTCAGTTGTCTTGTCAATTCTTGTTGGAGTTTGGATGGCTTGGATAAAGCCATGGAGATTAATATGATTTCTTCGGGTGGAAGAGTTACAGGATCACCAATCTATATTAAAGTCACACAGAATGATGGTTTCATTTTGGGGAGATAAACAGGACCAATGGAGCAGATTTTCTAGAGTGGGTATATTGTTTCTGGGAGGTATATAGCATCCAATTATGTTTATTAGTTTTTTGGAGTTGAGTTACAGTTGGGTGAACAATATTTCTGAATTGTCAACAGAGGGATATTGTATACTTAGTATTTGCACTGTGAGATGGTTCTTAAATAATATAGCAATGCCACCACCTTTTTGTCCTTTCTATCCTTCCTTAGTATATTGTATCCTGGGGGCATAATTTCATTGTCGTTGATATGTGGTTTTAGCCAAGTCACAGTTATAACCGCTATGTCTGGCAGGTATAGAGAAAGACAGGTGTGCAGGTCATGGATTTTGTTGGGGATACTTCTACAGTTTATATTTAGAAACAGTAGGTCAGTAGTTTACCTAGAAAGTTAATTTAGACTATTGGGGAGAAGGGGAATTGGGGGGAGGTTGTAGGAGTTGTTGCTAAGGGGTTAGGATGAATATCCACACAGTGAGATAATTTAGAGGCAGCGTAGAGAATGGACAGCAGGAGTTTTATGATTTGTCTGTTGAATTTTAGGGAGAGTTGATGATATTTGGGATGAGGTAGTATTTTAAAGTATGAGAAGTTGGTAGGTGATAGGGTAAGGATAGAGGAAAAGATAGAGAAGTAAGACTGAGTATTCTTATGATGAGAAACAGCAGTACCTGCATAATGTGGGGTTGCTTGTAAGTGGGCATGGTAAGAGGTGAGGAGAGAAAGTGTAAGTAGTATTAATTAGGGAAGTAATATGTGCTGGCAACATGTTAATAAGATGAGTGGATTGTAGTCTTTGTGCAGGGAAGGGTTTGGGAGTGATAGTTGGTGTATCACTGATGGGGGGGTAGTAGAGTGGAGTTCATTAAGGGAGGGGGTGAGGAAGAGACTTGAGTGATATGGGTAGGTGTATGTGATTGGGTAATGAGGTGAGAGGTGTTCTTATTTGTAAACATAAATGTATGTGTAGATGTGCAAGATAATTTAGTGCTGTTTAAATTATTTGCATAATTTCAGGGTAATTTATGTGTTTTGTAGGCAAATTAGACCTCCTTACATATCTCTATGAACAGCAGTAATGCACAAATGTGTAAGGCAACTTATCCATGTAACTATCTACTGGGGGTAGTAACAGAGTCTGCAGGAGTACCCAGCAATCCCCATAATGCTATGGTTCACAGGTTTATAGGTGCTAACTAGGCTAATGACTGGAAGGGCCTTCTTAAGCCTAGCCATGCATCCCAAATCTCTGACAAGTTCTGGTACCCTTGATAAGTGTAAGCAGGGGCTTGGGAAATGAAACATTTTACAAGCAGTGGGCTGGGAGATGAACCATGTGCAGGCTGCCTGTGTCCACTAGAGACATGGGTGCCAAACCGGGGGTGAGGTTCCTGTTCCTCATACAATTGTCCAAGTTACACTTGAATTGGGTTAGAGAGGAACTCTGCTTCACATGGTTGGGGAGCCTTTTCCAGAGAAGAGATAGTTTTTGGAATACATTCCTGTCTCTCCAGCAGGACCTATTTATATCACAGGCAATGTTTAATTTTTTTTTTAAATGAGCAAGTCTAGTGCTGTTTGTTTTGTGGATATGAAGGAGGTCCATCAGAGTGTGGCCTGACAATGCCCTGCATGCCAGGCATAGAATCCCACTAAACAACTTGTAGGAGACAGAATACAGGGATAGGGCCTTCAGGTAGTCTGCATATGACATTTTACTTATGCCCTGTATTCTTTTAGTGAAGAACCTCTGTGATCTTTCCAATTGTTGGATGTACCTGGTTAGGTATATACCAAAGAGGGCATTGTGACAGGTCTGATGAATGCGGAATACAGTGGAACAATGACTTCCTTGGATTAGATGCCAATCTTTGTTTATAAGTTGCACAACATAGGATTTCTCACTAGTGTAGACATGTGATGATCAAAGGCTAGATTACTATGTGTTTCCTCAAGTCCCTGACAACTGGGTTAGCTCTTAGGGGTGTGTTGTCAATATGATGGTTACCACAGATAGATAACTTCCCAAAAGTTACTATTATGCATTTCTTGGCATTTACTTTTAGTCCATGGCTCTGACACAAGTCGTTTGTATGTGTCATCTCTTTCTGGAGAACATTTGTGTCAGTGAGGGATTCATTACTGCTCATAATTTACAATCATCTGCAAATTTAGCCAACCAGAGGCCATTGACATTGGCCTCAATTTTAGAGAAGCAAAGCAAAAAAGGAGCAGTCCCAGGGGAAATCCCTAAGTTACTCCACTTGTGACTGGCATATTTGTAGAGGTGGACTCCCCAGTTCTAACTTCCTTGGTCCTGTCTGTGAACCAGCTGGCTATCCTCTGAGTGATGTTAGGATTTATACTTAACCGAGTGGGGTATTGTGTCAAATGCCTTGGCCAGGTCAAGATATGCAATGTGAACCATTTTGCCCTCATCCATTGCTTTACTGACCTTTTCAAAGAAGTCCACTTTAATAATTGACATTGTTTTCTCCAAGTGTATTTTCTTTTCATAAAGTTCAGGAAAGGTGAGCTGTATTGTGTAGGTGCTAGGTTAGCTGCCTTTGCAAGACATTTTGAGCCCATTCAATTTCCTTTCCAAGGGTGATAATCAAACTTTGTTCCTTGTATCTGGGAGGTAACCACCTTTGATAATTATGCCAACTACCACCATGCACAGACAGGTTCAGTTATCTCTAACCTGACAGTCTTTAGAAAAGGTAAAATGAAGCCCTATGTATGTGAGTTTGCACAACCTTGAAGCATAATCCCTGCCTATTTAACATTATCTGATACACCTTATTACCTCAAAGCAGTCATCATTTAATAGAAGTTAATGCACACACACACACACACACACACACACACACACACACACACACACACACACACACAGACACACACACATACACACAAATATTTATTTCTGCATAAATAAACAAAATCTGCCCCGTCCCCCAAAAAAACTTTAATACTGACATTATACTGCAGGAGAATTTTATATATATATATAAATATATATATATATATATATATATATATATATATATATATATATATATGTATATATAAGAATTATTCCTTCCTGACATGTACATGTAATACTCCAAACAGCTATCTATCTCTTGCCTTAGGTCTTTCAAGCGTGACTGCACATAGCTGTGCTTGTTTACAATATTTGAGAGTATAACAAAGACCTCTGAAGCTGAAACGCAAACAAACACCAATCACAACCAATGTGTCACATAGTTCACAACACCAGTGTGCCACCCAGCGGCAAGACAATGTACCTAACACTTTAGTCATAGGTGACTCTATAGTCCGGCACACTGATGTCCCTCTCACCAGGTTGAATAAGGAGAAAATTACAGTCAGCTGCCTGTCGGGTGCCAGGATACGCCACATAACGCATGCACTCAAGTCACTCCACAACAAGTACAAATATGACTCTATCATTGTCCATGTTGGAGTGAATGACTTGAGACGTACCTCCCTGGACTACATGAAAAGAGACGTGGAAGAGCTCTCGGATCATGTGGCCCAGGCAGGTATGACCCTAGCCCTGAGTAGCATCCTGCCTTCACCCAGAATGATACCACAATATAAGGATAAAATGATTGACTTCAACAATTGGCTAAGCTTATGGTGTCATTCAAAGGGGATCCAGTATCTGTCTGCCTGGGATGACATGATTGACAGACCACGATGCTTTGCCAGAGATGGTCTGCACCTGTCGCCCTGGGATTCAGGTTACTGGCTAAGGCTCTTGCCACCCCTATAGTGCCTTTTTAGGCAAACTTCAAAGGACAAAACCACCACCGTAACAGGTACAAGCATGCAAAATCTGAAGGTAATGCTACTCAATGCTAGAAGTCTAAACCTCAAAATGCACTCTCTCGAGGCACTCCTAAAAATGGAGAACATCGATATCTGTGCAGTAACTGAGACCTGGTTCAAGGCTCCAGAGAGCACCCCTGCAATACCAGGCTACAACTCTTACCACACTTTTCGCCACAAAACCAGGACCGAAACACTAAAGGTGGAGGAGTGTCAATATTCACCAAGGATATTCACACCACCAGGCTAGTTGGCCAACACAATGTGTCTGAAATTCTCCAAGTGCAACTAACACTAGGTAAGACTGCAATCCAAATTGTAGCTTGCTACAGATCCCCACCATACCCCAAGATTCTCACTACACCTTTCTAAACATACTGGAAAATATTAAGATAGAACCAAACACCCTAATACTGGGTGATTTTAACTACCCTGCCATTAACTGGGAAAACTACTCATGTCCCAACACCTTTTCGCAACGGTTCTTGGAATTCATAAATTCCAACGCCCTGGATCAACTAATCGATAGTCCCACCAGGGGCTCCAATATCCTAGACCTGGTCATTACCAACATGGGAAATCAATGCTCCATACCTATGGTCACCCCCTCGTTAGTCAGGTCTGACCATAAGCTAATCACCCTTAACATCCACATCCCACCCCCACCCCCCCAGTAAAGAAACCACCATAAAAAACTTCTCCAAAGCCAACTTCATGCTACTCAAGTCAGAAGTGACAAACTTCATGACATCCATGCAGATGGGAACTGACAGTTCAACTGCTGAATCCTACACTATGGCACTGTACGAGCACATCCACTCATGCATGAATCGTGCCATCCCAAATAGAACCAAAATGCTCTCATCCAAAAAAAGGAAGCCAGTCTTGTGGTCCCCTGCCATAAACAAACTTTACAACAAAAGGAAGAAACTTTTGCAGAAAAGAGGAAAATCCCAGGATGCAAAAAACTCCCTTACTAGCCTCAGTAAGAAACTGAGATGCCTCATAAAATCCTCCAAAGCTAGTTACGAAAATAAAATTGCCAAAGATTCCAAAGACAACCACAAAGCATTCTATAATTATGTCAAGAATCTAAATGGCAATGCTCAGATCTGCTCTGAGCTAAAACAGAATGGCATTAAATATACTGATCTGAAGGATATTGCCAATATCCTGGCAGATCGATTCAGTGCCAACTTCACCCCAATCTCACCCCCTAAATGGCCCATCTCAATACCGGAAGATTGCCAAATTCCAGTAATAACGGCCACACAGGTACAAAATGCACTCTCTAAAGCCAAGAATACAGCATCCATGGGACCAGATGACATCCCGGGCTGTGTACTACATGAACTACAATATGAACTGGCACCTCACCTAAGTGTCATGTTTAATCATAGCCTCACCTCAGGTTTCATGCCCACTGAGTGGAGCAGAGCTACAGTTATCCCAATCCACAAGGGGGGATCCACCTTGGATCCCGGAAACTACTGTCCCATCAGTCTGACAAGCCTTATCTGCAAGGCCATGGAGTGTATTATCATGGAACTTATAAACAAAGACATTGGCAACCTTCAAACACTGGACCCCACCCAGTTTGGGTTTGTGAAGGACCGATCTTGTCTCCTGAACCTGATTGACTTCTTTGAATCAGTCTCCAGAGCCATGGACAAGGGTAAGGTGGTCCACACAGCCTATCTAGACCTTGCCAAGGCCTTTGACACCATCCCCCACACTGGAATCATATATAAACTTACTAAGTTGGGCATTAATCCCTATGTCACCCAATGGGTTGCTAAATGGCTTACTGATAGAACCCACACTGTAAAAGTAGCCGACTCCAAATCCAGCTCCAGACAAGTGACAAGTGGAGTACCTCAGGGTTCAGTCCTGGGGCCGCTCTTGTTTGGCATCTACTTCTCTGAAGTACAGGTCAACACTAAGGGACTCTGGCTAACAAAGTTTGCAGATGACTGCAAACTGGGAGCCATTATTGAATCCCCAAATGATGTGGATACTCTACAAAAGGGCCTTACAGAAACAGATGCTTGGTGCCAGAGCCATGGGCTCAAGCTCAATGCCAAGAAATGTATTGTTATCCCTTTGGGAAAAACATGTATCCATGAATTACCATATAGGTGGCAGTACACTAAACACAGAAAGTGTGATAAGAGACTTAGGGACACAGGTGGACAGTGGTCTCACCTTCGATAACCACATCGCCACAACAGTCAGGAAATCCTTCTATGTGGCACACCTCATCATGAAGGGCTTTTCATCCAGAAAAAAGGAGGTCATTGTCCCACTGTACTCATCCCTCATTAGACCCATTATAGAATACAATGCCCCATTTGGTATGTACCTCTCAAGACATCTGCAACAACTGGAAAGGCCTCAGAAATACCTCACTAAAAGAATCACAGGCCTAAAGCAGATGCCCTACGCTGACCGCCTTAAAAAACTCCAGCTATACTCTGTCGCATATCGTCTACTCAGAGGCGATCTCTGCTTAACATACAAGGCCATGTCAAACCCAAAGCTGTTGGACATGCTACACTTAAAGAAATCCCAATCCCTCAGAGCTACACGCTCCAGCGATCTAAACCTTGTCATCACAATAAACAAAACATGTTGGAGTGATAGGTTCCTGACCCAGAGACTCCCCAGACTCTGGAATAGATTGCCCATACATGTCAAGCAGAGTGCCTCTTTGGACCTCCTCAAGAGGAACCTTGACGATTGGATGGGAGAAAGGAAATTCACCCCAGGGATCACGTCAGTCACCCTGCTAGACAGGGGTCCAGGAAAGTAAATAATGTGGGAAGAAATAGCCAGGGAATTGTTATGGCTAGGCTTGTATAGGCCCTAGGGCTGATAGCCTAGTACCAACCTATGAACCTATACAAAATCATATGAAGCCTAAGACCTTCAAGTAGTTCTTCAGATATGCTTAAATGATTAACGCTTTTTAACTTGGGGACAGAAATAGTTAGTAATCTATCCTTTGTCCATCACTTGTCTACAGTAGTGAGGAAATCATTCTATGTTGAACAACTTATAAACATAGGAATAGCATCTAAGTTCAAGGAAGTCATTGTTCCACTGCATTCATCATTCATCAGATCTATCATTGAGTAAAATGCCCCCTTTGGTATGTACTGCACCTAACCAAGCATATCCAACAACTGAAATGTCCACATAGGTCCTTCATGAAAAGAATACAGGGCATAAGTAAACTGTCCTATGGAGACTGCCTCAAGGTCCTATCCCTCTATTCTGTCACCTACAGGCTTTTGAGGGGAGATCTATGTCTGGCACACAGGGCATTGTCAGATCTCACTCTGATGGACCTCCTGCATATCCACAAAACAAACAGGGCCAGAATTACCTGTTCTAAAGACTTAAATTTGCCTGTGATATAAATAGGACCTACTGGAGAGACAGGTATGTATCTCAAAGACTACCATATCTATGAAACAGGCTTCCCATCCATGTAAAGTGGAGTTCCCCCCATACCCAATTCAAGTGCAACTTGGACATTTGGATGGGGAACAGGAAATTCATCCCTGGTTTTGCACTTATGTCTCTAATGGACACAGGCAATCTGTAAATGGTTCATCTCCCAGGCTCCTGCTTGTAAATGTTTCATCTCCTAAATTCCTGCTTACACTTATCAAGGGTAGCAGAACTTGTCAGAGATTTGGGATCCATGGCTAGGTTTTAAAAGGTCCTTGTGGTCATTAGCCTAGTAAACACCTATGAACCTATGAACCTATGAATCAGAGAACCTATGAACCAATGAAGGCATCTAATGATCCTCAGCAATAGGCTAGTAAGTACCTATGAACCTATATACCAATGGAGGCTTCTAACAATCCTCAGCAATAGGCTAGTAAGTACCTATGAACCTATGAATCAATGAAGGCATCTAACAATCCTCAGCAATAAGCTAGTAAGTACCTACGAACCTATGGACCAATGAAGGCATCTAACGATCCTCAGCAATAGGCTAGTAAGTACCTATGAACCAATGAAGGTGTCTAACAATCCTCAGGAATAAGCTAGTAAGTACCTATGAACCAATAAAGGCATCTAACGATCCTCAGGAATAGGCTAGTAAGTACCTATGAACCAATGAAGGCATCTAACGATCCTCAGGAATAAGCTAGTAAATACCTATGAACTGCCATTTCATGTTTAGAAAAAAAACAGAGGCATAATAGTTTATGAAAAACAGCAACCATGGAGTACAGCTTCATTAAGCTGAACTTGACTGAATGGCACCTCATCTTGTTTATGCTCGATAAGCTCCCATTACACCTCTAATAAAAACGATAGTGACTCACAGACACACCAATTCCACATAAATTATGCCACATACTTGTCTTAAACCTCGTAGTTCTGCAGTTCTACTTCCATTATAAAAATAATCACTCTCATTATTTGCCTACTAACACATCTGAAACCTCTCTCATGATGGCAAGGAAACTCTTCATCTATAAAGTATGACATCATGTCAGCAAAGTTTACAGTCAACAAATAATATAAAAATAAATTTAATATTATTATTAGCAACTTACAGTAAACAATTTAGCTGCATAGAAAAAAGAAGGAAATCCAGCTCCCTATCACCCCCTGCAAGTGTCTAACACTTGCAGTTTTTTTGACTTAGACCTGCACTTCCTTTGAAAAAACAAACCTTACCAGATCACCTATGTGTAGTGTAATTACAGTAATCCATGGTACAGGGGTGAAGTACAGTGTGATTAATTCTCTCCAGGTGAAAAAAATTGTCTCCCTTTACTTTGCTCTTAGCACTACACCTTGCTAGTCAGGAATAAATCCCATCATAACCATACTCCGGCCATGGATTATTGCACAATAATGCCATGACATGGGTTTGCAGGTTCATAAGGATATACTAAGCTAATTATGAACAGGGCCTTTATAAGCCTAACCATGCAGTCCAACACAATGTTGTCCCTATATATCATGGGCATTTATTAAGTGAGGGTGTGTTAAAAAGTTTCTAGAGGTTATGTTTGAGGAGGAGTATGTTAGTTTGAGCATTAGTGTCTGCCTGTGTCTATCAGATAAATATGACTCTCACAATTTTATGACTAAAGGCCTAAAGGCCTAAAACCACTATTGCATGTAAAACAAATGAGCTGAATACTTTAAACCAACACTTTAATAAATTATAACTACTGATGAAGATGGAGTTGTTTGGAGCCAGAAATGCCCCCAACTCCCCAATGCAGATCAGAAAGTATAAGGGAAAGATACCAAAATCATGGCAAACAATGGTGACCCAGAAATTGGGCCAAGGCCCCACAAAGGAGCCAAACCCGGCAACAGAATTGCCGTATACAATATTGGCAGTAAGGAATGATTCATGTTCAAACAGAACAAATACTAATAGCCTTAAGGTTATTGTAAATAGTAGAGATTTCAAAGTGTTCATAGGTTCATTAGGATACTATTAGGCTAATTGCCCTTGTGGGCCATTTTAAGCCTAGCCATTTACCCCATGTGAGAATCAAACCCTGCACCTTGTGTCTATAAGGTAAACACCTTAACCATTAGGCTATCCTCCCAACTATTCAAAGATCACTGTAAATATACAATATGGTAAGTTGTTTGTGAAAGGATTTACCTTTGTGCCTTACAGAAGGACTGATATAGGGTATGTATTGATGGATTTAAATAATATGTTAGGAAATTAAATTTTAATATATTGTTTAAACATTATAACAACGCTTTAACAACATTCAGAGTCTCGATTGCATTTAACCCCCCCCAATTCATCCAACATTATTAATATCTGAAAAGATATGTGAATTTGACATCAGAAATGCAATAAAAAGAAGAGAAAATGTATGAATAACTTTACAATCAAAGAAAAATAGATGTTGGAATATTTAAAGAATTGTGACATCAGATTTATGAAACCAGATGGGGGGGGGGTGGCCTAGTAATAATGGATAATGACAATTTGATTCAGAATGAATGAAATGTTAGCAGAAGACACTAAAGAACTAGTGTCATTAAACCAGATGAATTCAGCATATAGAAATATTAAAAGTAATTTAGAAGATCTGTTTATCCAAGGCCAGATTGAGACAAATGAGTATAATTATTTCAATGTACCAAACCCAAGAACATCTGTTATTTTTTGGTTAGCCTAAAATTCATTAGAATATGCAACAGCCACCATTACTCCCAATTTTAGCTGCAAGAGGGTCAATAACTTACCCTTTAGCAAAATGGATTGATGTGAAGTTAAAATTTCTTGTAATGAATGAGGCACACATATGTAGAGATTCATGGGATTTTTTTGCGAAAATGAATAAGTTACCATTTAAAGACAGCTATGCATTCCTCATCATTGATGATAAAGATTCGTACACATCGATTCCATGGTTTTGTATGTGTTTGAAAAAAAAACATTCAAGAGGAGCAAATAAATCTGTATGAAAACTTGTTAGATATGATTTTGAAGAATAACTTTATTTGGTTTAATGGAAAATTATATCCACAGAGAAAGGTGTCGCAATGGGGCCAGCATGTGGTGGACTGTTTTCTAACATTGTGATGACCCAGTGGGAGAAGATTTTATTTCAATCCCAGTATTTTAGTGGTTGTAAATTTTACACTAGATTTTTGGGGTGACATCTTTATTTTATGGGATGAAAGCTTAATAAAGTGCCTGCATACTTAGAGTTTATTAATCAAAGTACTGACTTTTTGAAATTTATGTGTGAAGTGATTGAAACACAAATTGGCTATTTGGATGTTTGGTTGGAAAAGGATATTGGACAAAAAAGATTCACCTCTAAGATTTATAGAAAAACTATGTACTCAAACAATTTTTTTTACATTTTTCCAGTGGACATCCCTTACCTCAGAAAAGATCTGTTATTAAGGGCCAATTTGTACAGGCAGTAATGATGAGAATGGTTGAAGAAGAATTTTTGGATGGTGCATTAAATTAAAAGATATGTTTAAGAGGAGGGGTTATCCAACACCCTTTATGGAGGAGATTATGTCAGAAGAGATTAATAAAAGAGAAAGGAAGTATTTTATGCCCATTCTGCAAGGTAAACAGGTGGAGATGAATATTAACAGTGAATAAGATGGGTAGTTGCGGAATCAATCATTTTCATTGATGTCGATGGAAATTGATCATAAAGGAGATGGAGAGAAATTGATTGACATAGGAATTGATTTATTACCATATACACTATGGATACATAGTGTATTAAAATATTTTGCAGAAAAGTCCTTAGTATTGGAAAATAAGGAAATAGCAGAGTAGTTGGGAGAAAAAAATTGTACATATGAGAGCACTTAATTTAAAAACATTATTCAGTAGCGTTGTTAACTCACAGCAAGAGGTTCTCCCATTCGATTCTTGGCTTGGCTTGGGAGTGCCTTCTGTGTGGAGTCTGCATGTCCTCCCTGTGGTTGGGTAGTGTTTGAAAGACATGTGTGCATAAATGGGCATGCCTTCATTGAAGGTTGGGTGTCGAGCTGGCACCTTGGCGTTTCGTAAAAATCTACTGCCAATCATTGGCGGACCGGAGTTCCGCTGTGGCGACCCCTTACTGGGAAAAAGCCAAAAGACAAACAATTAGAAACAGAAAGAGGGAAACAAACAAAGAAATTTAATGGCATGAATACATGTGGAATGTGTGAATATTGTAAACACATGATAGTAACTAACTCTGTTAACATCAATGGGAATGTGGTTAAGTTGTTCGGCAGCTACAATTGTACTACTGAATGTGTAGTATATGTGGCCTTATATGATTCTTGTATGGGATTCCACATAGGAAAGACAGAAAGGCAACTAAGAGATAGTGTATGAACATTTCTATGAGATAAAGAAACAAAAAGATACAAATGCATTATTCAAACATGTTATACATCACTCAACGCATAACTTCAGGTTTTCTCTATTGGAAAAGATTAATTTGCATCACTGAGGGGGGGCATGGAAATTATATTTGGAGAAGCATGAACTTTATTGGCAGCTCAAGTTGGGATTGAGTTATTGGCCAGGACTTAATGATGCCATTTCAGTTAACCTGTATTTTAAGATTAAAAACCCAAGAGAGATGAAGAAAAAAAAACTATAGTTGATTTAAGGATGGAAGGTAGATCCTTATGGTGAAGTATGATTGGGAAAAAAGGGGGTGTGTTTGTCATATGACAAAGTTGGACTTAGTATCTAAAGGAACTGAATATCGAGCTTCTTTTTCTGACAAAGTTTTTTATTGTAGAGAATGAAACGCTTATATCAACAGTTTTAATTTATTAAAATATTGGTTTTAAGTATCCATCTCATTTGTTTTACATACAACAGTGTCAATCAGAGACATGGAGGCCAGAACTGGGATGAATTTCTTATTTCCTATCCATTGGTTAATGGTTGAGAAATCCATTGATTAAGATTATACTTAAACAGGGTTAGGGATGGACTCTGCTTCACGTGGATGTGAAGCCTGTTCCCGAGCATGGACGTATCTGTCTCACCAACATGTCTTATTTATGTCACATGCAAAATTTAAATCCTCCTCAATTAAAAAAAAAAAAAGAAAAAAGAAAAATGTCAAACAACTTGTCGAAAAAAGTTCTGCATATATAAATACAACTAATATCACTGCAATGGTAGGGTCAAGCAGTAAAATAAATAAATACATAAATACATAAATAAATAAATAAAAACAAGAAAAAGAAACATTAAAACAAGCATAATGTATAAACTAGGAAACACCTAAAATACTTTGGTCGTACACTAAACTAAAAAAAGTAAAATATCTGTCAGCTGAAGTCAAATCAGTTTACTTCAAAAAAAATGCATATGACAAAATGAAGGTAAGCTGGGAGTGTGAAAGCAAATCTTCTTCAAAGTGCCACTGCAAATTAAGAAAAAAGAAAGGAAATGACACAGAAGATTTAAACTTTACTCCAAACACAACAGAAGCAGTAGAAAACATAATAAACATTCCAGTTCAGACAATAATTTTCTACCCATTAAAAATAGAAGCAAGCAATAATTCTTTGCCTCCAGATGTTTCAGCACACAAATTTCAAGGCCTTGTGGAATAATAATACTCTCTCATGGGGATGGATCATGCTAGGATTTATTACTTCCTAACACGACCATTTGGGTTTTACCTTCAGAACCAAACTTCACCACTCAATTTTGTACCTGTCTCCCAACTAAAGATATAAGATTTACATGGTATACAGCTTTGGTAAGGTAACAGTAATGTGCTGAATGCTGAGATACTGACTGATCGAATGTTAGCCACTGCTGAGTTACTGACTGATCGAGTGTTAGCCACTGCTGAATTACTGGTTGATCAGGTGTTGGCCACTGCTGAGATACTGACTGATCAAGTGTTAGCCACTGCTGAGTTATTGACTGATCGAGTGCTATCCACTGCTGAATTATTGGCTGATCGAGTGTTAGCCACTCCTGAGTTGTTGGCTGATCAAGTGTTGGCCACTGCCGAGTCATTGGCTTATTGAGTCTTGGCCACTGCTGAGTTATTGGCTGATCGAGTGTTGGCCACTGCTGAGTTACTGACTGATCAAGTGTTAGCCACTGCTGAGTCATTGGCTGTTCAAATGTTGGCCACTGCTGAGTTATTGGCTGATTGAGTGTTAGCCACTGCTGAGTTGTTGGTTGAGTGAGTCTTGGCCACTTCTGAGTTATTGGCTGATCGAATGTTAGCCACTACTGAGTTGTTGGTTGAGTGAGTGTTGGCCACTGCTGAGTTATTGGCTGATCGAATGTTAGCCACTGCTGAGTTATTGGCTGATCGAATGTTAGCCACTCCTGAGTTATTGTTTGATCAAGTGTTAGCCACTGCTGAGTTGTTGGCTGAGTGAGTGCTGGCCACTGCTGAGTTATTGGCTGGTCGAGTGTTAGCCACTGCTGAGTTATTGTTTGATCAAGTGTTAGCCACTGCTGAGTTGTTGACTGATCAAGTGTTAGCCACTGCTGAGTTACTGTTTGATCAAGTGTTAGCCAATGCTGAGTTACTGACCGATCAAGTGTTAGCCACTGCTGAATTGTTGACTGATAGAGTGTTAGCCACTGCTGAGTTATTGGCTGATCGAGTGTTAGCCACTGCTGAGTTATTGTTTGATCAAGTGATAGGTTCATAGGTAGGTACTAGGCTATTGGCCCTGGGGCCTATATAAGCCTAGCCAAAAAGGTTCCCTGGCTTTTGCCACCCAAGAAAATTATTTTCCTGTGTCCCTGTCAAGCCGTGCTGCAGAAGTGATGTGTTCATGAAGTTCATGAGTTCATGAAGTTAATAGATACTACATACAGAAGTATAATCAAAGCACTCGAAGCTTATAGTTTCAAGGTATGGAACTCCTGCTGTGATAATTTAAAATAAAGGTCCACAGTATGAAAGCATGAAATTCAGTACATTTTTGGAGCAGTAGAAGTTTCAGCATGTGACCTCTAATCTTAACTATCCATAGATTTGTGAAATGAGGCCACTGCTGAGTTACTGGCTGATCAAGTGTTAGCCAATGCTGAGTCATTGGATGATCGAGTGTTAGCCACTGCTGAGTCATTGGATGACCGAGTGTTAGCCACGCTGAGTCATTAGCTGATCGAGTGTTAGGCACTGCTGAGTCATTGGCTGATCGAGTGTTAGGCACTGCTGAGTCATTGGCTGATCGAGTGTTAGGCACTGCTGAGTCATTGGCTGATCGAGTGTAAGGCACTGCTGAGTTATTGTTTGATCGACTGTTAGCCACTGCTGAGTTGTTGGCTGATCGAGTGTTACCACTGCTGAGTCATTGGCTGAGCGAGTGTTAGACACTGCTGAATTATTGCAGTAAGTGAACTCAATGGACTGCTGCATGTTATGGTCAAATACATGGCAACAATATCAATATGATGCCACAGCTAAGAAGCAGATTGCAAATTCTCATGCATAAACTGGAGAAATGGCTCTGTAAAGTACTATTTGTCCTGAATTTTATATATATATATATGTAATATGTTGCACATGTGAGTTTTACTTATCCTCTTTTGTCCTTCTATAATCTTTCAGCTGAATACAAGTGTTTTTCTCTTAAAAAACATCCCTTTCAGTTGCTAAAGCCATTTCTGTTGCTAAAGAAGCCAGAATTCTGCTCTCAAATGCTCACTGCACAGCTACATTTTCAGCAAGGAACCTGAATTGTACTATTGTGATGTTGTATAAGGTTATCAGTGGATAATTAATTTTGAAATTAGTGCTAGTTTTCCTACATTATTAGTGAGAGACTGGAGTCTTACTACTGAACCCAGGTACACACACCTTGAACAATAGTCATTACACTGAACGCAGGTACACACACCTTGAACAGTAATCATTACAATGAACCCAGGTACACACCTTGAACAATTGTCATTACACTGAACACAGGTACACACACCTTGAACAATAGTCATTACACTGAACCCAGGTACACACACCTTGAACAATCATCATTACAATGAATCCAGGTACACACCTTGAACAATTGTCATTACACTGAACGCAGGTGCGCACACCTTGAACAATAGTCATTACATGATTAATTGGCCATTTTCTCTCTCAGCCAATTTTCTCTGATGTTCTCTTAACCGACTTTAGTCTGCTTCCCTCCATTTCACTCTCCAAGCAGTCTGACACTAATGTTTTAGCAGTAAACTGTTACCAACTTAGCAAAACTCACTTTTAGGTCCATATACTTCTGTAGGGCTTTCTGCCTTCAAACTGTCACTTGAAGTAACTGCATTCTGATAGAACAGGACAGCCATTTTACTTTCAAATATTTGTTAGACCACTGTTCATTTTGCGTAACATTTTACCACTAAAAACATAACAGATAAGAAGTAAGCGATTTTATACCTTGTGACTCAAAACTCTGAGAAGTGTTCACACAAGCATTCATTACTTCCTACTCTCATGGGAGCTGGTCCTGCATCAGTCTCTTCCCATCCTCAGTTTTCCAGCCACCCCACATATCATAACTTATATAATTACCACTTTTGAACCCACTTGTACAGACAAGCCTGTCCCTCCTTAATGGCATACTTAACTTTCACCTTGCTTTCACAAACATCCTTCTACAATCAACTTAATAATTCTGTTGTCTCCTTCTTAACATCTTACAAACTTTAGCTCTGCCACTATCTCTTTCATCCATAACTTCCTGCTGTTAACCTTCTGTGCCACTAATTTACAAGGCAGTTTATCTCTACTTCTCACAATGTTATTAACACAATTGGTATACAAGTACTAACTCTGTCACTGCTTGCACACACAGCATCTTTCAACAACCAGACTCAATATCATGGTCTGTCATCCCATATCTCCCACACAATCTCTTTAAACATTACCTCTTGCCACTTATCCATAACTGGCAACCTATTCCTTCAGGCTATAATTATTCACTATTTCAAGATAAAACACCTTCAATATTCACTTAACCCTCTACCTAAAAAATATGTCCTAAACTGAAATTTAAATAAAAGTGGCCTTATGCCCATCCATACTACCCCCCGACTATTGACCTTTGTAGAGATACCCATCCAAATCCAGGCCCACCACACTATTCAATAAACACTCACCCTCCACACAAACCATCTACATCTAACACTAACCCACACCCAACAAAAACACTGGGCTTCTTTTCATTAATATTAACTTAAAAAGCAATCAAAACAAGCTAGCTGAACTCCTTGTAAAAATAACTCAGCAATCCCTAGATTCATTATAGTTAGAGAAACGTGCCTGAATCAAGCTATAAAAGACAAGGAGATTCTCCCACTGGATATGATGTCATCAGATCACAGAATAAAGTGCAGGGCAGGCAAAGTGGCAATATTTTACAAAAACGCTATCAGCTTACCTCTCATTCTATTAACCCGTCTAGAACCAAAAATCTTGAAATTCTCATGTCTACAATAAAAATCAATAAATGCAAAATGATAAACATAGCAGGAATTTATATACCGCCAGATAATAATACTATTTTTTTGGCTTTCAACTTCCATCCCTAAGGAAATATTAACACTAACTAACTTCAACACTGATTGTAAACCTTAACAAATGAATCCACCTTCAGTGTCACCAACTTTTATAGCGTCTATAAATCTCTACACCAGATAGAACAGAAACACTAAGAGAGCATCTATATTAGAGTGGATCTCAACTAACGCCTCAAGTAATATAATTTCCACAGGCTCACTCCCTGACACCTTAAAGGGTTTTGTCAGGATACATGATTTGATTGTGGCATCTGGTGTGTTAAATGCTGCAATGTGGTCTGAACGGGTGTATCCTTATTTGTTTGGGCCATTTTCTAACAAAAACCTTTGTGAACTTTTTATTAAAACCACAAACCAAATAAATTTAGTATTTCCATGTCTAATGTCATGTAAGGTGGCTGTCCATAGACTTTAATGGACACTTCTTTGCCCATGCACAATTTGCGTCCATTAAAGTCTATGCACACCTCTCATGTTTTCCCCTCAGTTGATGTCACTGAGGTTAAAGATCAATGTTAGACTTTAGTGGCATAGACACGGAGATAAATAATTTTATGAAGGACTTTTTTTTAATGCCTGAAAAAAATGTCAATACAATAAAGGTGCAGATTACATCATACATCACACACCACGTTGTAACAGGTAAGTTATGAAAGCTTGACAGTCTAAGTGACCACTGCCCCACTTTCTCTGTCAGAGAGAAGATGACTACCCACAAGTGTCAGTGATATAATCACATAAATAACCTGTCTCCTTCCAAACAGACAGTCAGGAGGAGAAGGTAACCTCACACAACACAATTCCAGTATCACATAGTTCCACCACAACAGCAAACCAAACACATAAAAACACAAAAATATACTCGGAGGCTCTAAATAAAAATCTACCTAAGCAACAGAGACCTCCAAAGCAGACATCCAAGCAAACGCTACCCCAAAACAAAACACGTACAACACATAGCACACAAAGTCAGTGTGCCAAGCAGTCACAGCCCTTAAGGCTGAATAACACACCTGATACTCTTGTAATAGGTGACTCTATTGTCAGACACACTGACATCCCGCTCACCAGGCTGAATAAAGAGAAGGTCACAGTGAGCTGCCTGTCGGGCGCTAGGATCCGCCACATAACGCAAGCACTCAGGTCACTCCAAAGCAAATACAAATATGACTCAGTCATTGTACATGCTGGCGTGAATGACTTGAGACGTACCTCCCGACTACATGAAAAGAGACATAGAGGAGCTCTCTGATCATGTAGCCCAGGCCGGTATGACCCTGACCTTGAGCAGCATCTTACCCTCACCTAGAATGATGCCAGAGTATAAAGACAAAATGATCGATTTTAACAATTGGCTAAAATTTTGGTGTCATTCAAAGGGGATCCAGTGTCTGTCAGCCTGGGATGACATGCTCGACAAGCCACGTTGTTTCGCTAGGGACGGCTTGCACCTGTCACCCCTGGGCTTTCGGATATTGGCAAAGGCTCTTGCCACCCCATAGTGCCTTTTTTAGGCAAGGCTCAAAAGTCAAACCCACCTCCATAGACAGCACAAGGAACAAGAAACTAAGGGTAATGCTGCTAAATGCCAGAAGTCTTAACCTCAAGATGCATGCACTCGAAGCTCTCCTCAGTATGGAGAACATCGATATCTGTGCAGTGACAGAAACCTGGTTCAAGGCTCCAGAGAGCACCCCAGCACTACCAGGTTATACCTCATATCATGCTTTTCGGCCCCAAAACCCGGACCAAACCACAAAAGGAGGGGGAGTTTCCATATTTATCAAGGATATTCACACCTCCAGGTTAGTGGCATTGCACGAAGCATCTGAGACCATCCATGTGCAACTGACACTGGGCAAGACTGCTTTTCAGTTTATAGCATCCTACAGACCACCCTCTCAAAGTCAGGAATCCCACTCGGCTTTCCTGAAAACATTGGAGAACATGAAGATCTCTCTGAACACCATTATATTGGGTGACTTCAACTACCCAAACATAGACTGGGAGCATTACTCAAGCCCCAGCACCTTAGCCCAAAGGTTCCTGGAATTTATAAACTCAAATGCTATGGAACAACTAGTCACCACTCCCACAAGAGGGGAAAACATACTAGACCTGATCATTACCAACATGGGCACTCTATGCTCCATACCAGAAGTATATCCCTCATTGGTAAGATCAGACCATAAATTAATTTCACTGGATATCCACATCCCGACCCCACCCCAGCCCAGAAAACCACAGTGAAAAACTTCTCAAAAGCGAACTTCACACTTCTCAAAACCGAAGTGGAATCCTTCAAGGCCCCAGGGCCAGTGGAAACTACGGCCCAAACTGCAGAATCCTATATAAACGCATTCTACGGACATCTCCAGGAATGCATGGATCATGCTATCCCAAACAAAATCAAGACCCAATCATCCAAAGGCAGGCGTCCAGTCTGGTGGACCCCAGCCATAAATAAACTGTACAACAGAAGGAGGAAGCTACTACATGATAGAGCAAAATCCCTAAAAGGGAAGGCATCTCTGATCAGTACTAGCAAAAAATTACGATCCCTCATAAAATCCTCCAAGGCCAGCTTCGAGAGAAAAATTGCACAGGACACTAAAGACAATCATAAGGCTTTTTTCAGTTATGTTAGGAACCTGGGATGCAACTCCCAGACTTGTTCTGAGTTGATTCTAAGTGACAAAAAATACACTTAGCCCACAGACATCGCCAATATCCTGGCAGACAGGTTCAGTGCAAACCCCCCCCCCCAAAAGAGCAAGTATCTATCCCGGCAGAGTGCAGCCTCCCAAACATCTCGATGCTCAGGTGAAGGCCGCCCTCTCCAAAGCAAAAAACACTGCTTCCATGGGACCAGATGGTGTCCCTGGTTGCATCCTACATGAACTCCAAGAAGAACTAATCCCTCAAGTAAAACTGCTGTACAATCTCAGCCTCACTACAGGATTTGTGCCCAAAGAATGGCGTACAGCAACAGTGGTCCCACTCCACAAAGGTGGCGCCTCTGCGGACCGTGGAAACTATCGCCCCATAAACCTGACTAGCCTAGTCTGCAAGGCTATGGAGAGGATCATCATGGAACTCATAAACAAAGACATTGGGGACCTACAGACACTAGATCCTACCCAATTTGGCTTTGTCAAGGGCAGATCCTGCCTTTTGAACCTGGTCGACTTCTTCGAAACAGTCACCAAGGCCATAGATGAAGGGAAGGTAGTCCACACAGCCTATCTGGACCTCGCAAAGGCATTTGACACAATACCCCACTCGGGCATCATAGATAAGCTATCCAGCCTAAATATAAACCCCTATGTCACAAGATGGGTCACTAACTGGCTCAAAGACAGAACCCACAGAGTCAGAGTTGCTGGAGCCATGTCAGACTCGAAACCGGTCACAAGTGGCATCCCACAAAGTTCTGTCCTGGGACCTCTCTTGTTCGGTATTTACTTTTCTGAGGTACAGGCCAACGTGGGAGGACTATGGCTCACCAAGTTCGCAGATGACTGCAAACTGGGCGCCATAATCGACTCTCCAGCTGACACAAACATCCTTCAAAAAGGTCTCGCAGAGATGGATAACTGGTGCCAGAGCCATGGTCTAAAGCTAAATGCCAAAAAGTGTATAGTCATACCCTTTGGCAAAAACAATGTGCCCACAAATTACCACATAGGTGGTAACCCATTAAGTACAGAGAAAGTAATTAGGGATCTGGGGACCCAAGTTGATAGCAATCTCTCCTTTGACAATCACATTGCCAAAGTGGTTAGAAAGACCTTTGCCCACCTCATCATGAAAGGATTCACATCTAGATCAAGAGAGGTAATCGTGCCCCTTTATTCATCCCTCATCAGGCCCATGATAGAATACAATGTCCCCTTTGAGATGTACCTTACCTGACACCTGCAGCAATTAGAAAGACCCCAAAAGTACCTCACCAAGAGGATCAAGGGACTCAATCAGATGCCGTTTGCTGCTCGGTTAAAAAAACTCCAGCTCTACTCAGTTGCATACCGCCTATTTTGAGGCGATCTATGCCTGACATAAGCTATGTCCAACCCAGAATTAATGGACATGCTCCACCTCAGTAAATCTAAATGCCTTAGAGCCATGCACTCAAGGGACTTGAACCTCAGCACAGAAATAAATAGAACATGCTGGAGGGACAGATTCATAACTCAGAGGCTCCCTTCGCTCTGGAATAGAATTCCAATTCATGTTAGGCAGAGCACCTCACTGACTCTCTTCAAGAAGAATCTTGATGAGTGGATAGGAGATCATAGGTTTGTCCCGGGGATTACTTCCGTTTCACTATTAGACAGAGGCACAGTAAACTAAACTTTAAAAAGGGCACAGTATACTCAAATCAAGGGGTGGCGTAAGCAAAACACAATCGGGCTAGGCTTACAAATGCCCCAGGGCAGATAGCCTAGTATGAACCTATGAACCTATGATCTCTAATCTAAATTCTGTCAGTTGGAGGTCTTTACATAGCCTCTAGCTTATTACAGCAGTATTCCTATTCAACACTATTTTTCTAAATATTCTAAACAAATTGCTCCCTATCCAAAGTAAAAGATTAAAGCTGAGTCCAGCTTCATGGCTATAGAAAAAACTAAACAATTAATGAATCAAAGAGAAATGACTTGCTATAACTGGAAACAGAGCACACCTGAAGCTAACCTACTGGAATATAAACAGATGAGAAACTCAGCTAAAAGAATAATCAAATTAGATAAACTAATGTATTACACAAACCTACAAATCTCTACATGACTCAACCCTAAATTATTCTAGTTTCAATCCATCAGCTTCTTCAAGCTGATCAGTCTGCACAACCAACTTCCACTTTAAGCAATCAGTCCGAAAGCATTACCAGGGAATTCAGCTCACATTTCGTCAGTACTGTAACTTCCTATTAAAAAAAGAAAAAAATGGCCCCTGAGTCTTTCTACTCCACGAACCTGCTCAGCACTCCTTATAAACAATATTTCAAGCATAAACCCACCTCCACTATGAAAATACATCATCTCAAGCTACAACTCACTACTATTAGTCATAGGATCATAGGAAGTTCATAGGATCATATGCGGTTACTAGGCTAATGGCCCTAGGGCCCTTACAAACCTAGCCAAGTTCTTACCCTATTTCCACGATCATAACCTATTGCTCCTGTCCAAGAGGGACACAAATGGAACCCCTGGGGTGAATTTACCATCACCCATCCAATATTCCAGATTGCATTTGAAGAGGGCCAAAGAGGTTCTCTGTTTGACATGAAGTGGGAGTCTGTTCCAAAGGTGTGGCAACCTCTGGGAGACAAATCTGTCCCTCCATCAGGTTTTATTAATGTCACATACCAAGTTAAGGTCTTTAGAGTGAGTAACCCATGTACCATTTGATAACCTGTGTACCATTTGATAACCTGTGTACCATTTGATAACATGTGTACCATTTGATAACCTGTGTGCCATTTGATAACCCATGTACCATTTAATAACCTGTGCACCATTTGATAACATGTGTACCATTTGATGACGTGTACCATTTGATAACCCATGTACCATTTAATAACCCATGTACCATTTCATAACCTGTGTACCATTTGATAACCCATGTACCATTTGATAACATGTGTACCATTTAATCTAGTGCAAACATACTAGCAGGATGCATCAAACTTGTAGCTGATGTCATTGCCTACCCTTTGTCTGTGCTATGTCCCAGAGGTCAGGAAAAAACTTACATATTACCTCTGCATAAAGGGTAGAATCCCACAGATCTCTATGTCCCCCAATCCCACTTACTCAAACAATGCTACGATAAAGTAACAAAATTTGCTGCTAGTATTCCATACAGAACATATCACACCACTTCTTAGCTCTAAACCAACTCCAATGAACCGTACTGCAATGTAACCACATCTTCTCTCACTTAGTCACTACACACAACGTCAGCTAGAAATCAGATAAATACCCCAGCATGAGCAACATTATTTATCAGTACCCTACCAGAAGAACCATGCACCTACCTATACATTTATAACAACAGCTTCTTAGGCAAAGCAGGATAACATACTTAATTACTGAGAGTGGTAGGATTGCCTTGCATTTGTAGCAGCATTGTGATGTATTACTGTATTGAAGTGTCAGGTACAGCTTTTTGAAAGGACAAGAGCCAACTGAATATAAGATATTTTTAGAAAATGAATAATATGCATTTCGATTAGTTAATAATACATGGTGCAGTAGGAATTGTAGTCGTGTGCAGATGTGGATAGGCTCTGTATTATAAATTAGTTAGAATGAATGCGCTATAGCCAAGACAATTGGTATTTAATATCTATATTTGTATAGATTAAAAATAGAAGTAAACTCACAGGAGTGAGAGGAGAGCTGGATTAGGATGCTTTGAGGATTTTGTTAGTAGAAAGTTTAGTACTAATTACAGAATGTTATTTGGCAGAAGACTGGGAAGAGACATGGTTGATGTTTAGAATATTAACGGAAGTGAAGGACATACAGGGCAGAGAATAATAACAATGATGTATATGTAAGGGGTAGTTTTAGGGTGCAGCAGAGGACATGGGTAGGAAGCGTAGTCAGTCAGGAGCTATACATTAACACAGGCAGGATGTTTGAAGAGGTCTGGTAAGAGGTACCATAAAGGTCTGTGGGTTATCAATTTGCCCGAATTGTAGAGCAACTGTATTTCAAATTTTCGACAAATGGCAGGAGTATAGAGAATCACCACTAGTACTTCTGGTAATGGCAGGAGTATAGAGCATCACCACTAGTACTTCTGGTAATGGCAGGAGTATAGAGCATCACCACTAGTACTTCTGGTAATGGCAGGAGTATAGAGCATCACCACTAGTACTTCTGGTAATGGCAGGAGTATAGAGCATCATCACTAGTACTTCTGGTAATGGCAGGAGTATAGAGCATCACCACTAGTACTTCTGGTAATGGCAGGAGTATAGAGCATCACCACTAGTACTTCTGGTAATGGCAGGAGTATAGAGCATCATCACTAGTACTTCTGGTAATGGCAGGAGTATAGAGCATCATCACTAGTACTTCTGGTAATGGCAGGAGTATAGAGCGTCACCACTAGTACTTCTGGTAATGGCAGGAGTATAGAGCATCACCACTAGTACTTCTGGTAATGGCAGGAGTATAGAGCATCACCACTAGTACTTCTGGTAATGGCAGGAGTATAGAGCATCATCACTAGTACTTCTGGTAATGGCAGGAGTATAGAGCATCACCACTAGTACTTCTGGTAATGGCAGGAGTATAGAGCATCATCACTAGTACTTCTGGTAATGGCAGGAGTATAGAGCATCATCACTAGTATTTCTGGTTGGGATTACGTCTTGTAACATTTTATCCCAGGACTGAAGTATTCTTTTGGAACAAAACTGTGGTCTTTTTTGATTTGCAAAGTCTGACTGGGCAAAGGCCATTTTCAGTGGTTGCCTGGGTAGAAAAAGCTTCAGGAGATAGATTTAAGTTACTTATGACAGAACAAATTGTTTACAAAGCTACACTATTACACAGCTAGCACTTACGTCATCTAGATACAAACAGACAAATATTCTGTTGTATTACTATACAAAGATAAAACAAGTTTTTACTCTGACATTACATTATTTATTATGTATTTGCATTATACATGATATTAAATTCCCAGAATAATACATTTCTTATGCAAGTAGTTTCTGTGCAATATATGTGGCAAGCAAATCTTAGGTATGACTTATAACTTGGAGTAGGTATATGTAAATTAGAGGCTGTCAGGATGACACTTCCACAACAGAAAATGTTTTATATATTTAGATGGCAATTAGAGGATTATTTTTTGTGTGCATTTGCACTTTTTTATCTGATTATGTGCTGTTACCGTCTTTATTGTACAGCATTGTTGATAAGTGTGGTGCACTTTTTTTTTTCTTTTATTGGCTACCAGGTTTCATTTTTTTCTTTTTTGTTAAATCTGGATCAGTTAAATGTTGTTTAATAACTATGAAATCTGTGTCAATTAGTCTCTTTAATTACTATGAATCCTTCTGGACTGTCTGTGTAACAGGAATTTACATTTATTATATTTATTTTAATTTTGTTCACAGGTTACTCCAATGAGGCACAGACCTATTTCCATGGGGATATCAGTTGTCTCACTCATGCCAACGGATAGTTGTGAGCAGCACACAGAGTGTACAGCATTATGCTGTGTTTCTGTATGATTTCATAGTGGAAACAAATACAGCAGAGAAACAGAGAAATGTAGAAGGAAGGGAAGTGATTCCAACTTTGTTATTTTATTTATTTTTTTTCTTTTTTGAGCTGGAAGGCTAGTCTTTATCAGGGTAAACGATGATCTGATGGAAGGAAGACCCTGATTCAGAGAAGAAGGCACCAGAGCCAGGATAGACATAGGAACTTGGTTCCTTGGGATTCACTTGTGACCGGCATGGGAAGCTGGATTTCATTAGTGGTCCTGGCATGTTAGTGCAAAATGAGCAAACGTTGGGGGGGGGGGGGTTAGCTGTTGTTGCTATGTTCATGCTGCATATATCGAAACATGAGGTGCTACAGGAATATTTGCCATGAAGAAACATGATATGAATTCACTTGGAAGAAAAAGAGGTGCTAACTGATAACAATTAATGTTAATGTAAGTGATTAAGTGTTTGGAATGATACAGATGATGTTAGGGACTTTCATTCACTTTGGTCATGAGACTTTATGCAATTTAATTATGGAAAATTTAGGAAGGGTGACAGGGTAATTAAATATTTAGGTTCTTACCAGAAGTTTAAGACTTGATAGTATAAGTTCCAAACCTACAAAAATGTATCTGCAAATTAATCAAAATAACAGTGAGCTTTGAAAGTCATTGCTACACATTTGAAACCTCCCTGCATCCCTTGAGGTATGGAGCTGTAACCGCATCTCTGCATGATTACTATATGATGGAAGAGGAAGAATATTCCAAGTTACCAAGATACAGCGGTTTCAGACTTAGTGTGTGTTTCCCTGAAATCATATTTAAATTCTCACAGTATGGAGTATTGCATTTATGGTCCTGGAAAATGCAACAGAAACCCAAATACCTGAGCCATGGAGCCAGACCATATTCGCAGTTTGCTTAGTTGTTTATTTATTTTTCAGGATTTAACCACACTGCCTGCTGATCATTAAACCTTCTTGGCCAATTGACCAATTTATTCCCTCATCACCGAGGTCTAGACTCAGCCAAAAGGGTCCATCATTTAGGTAGTCATCAGAGACATTTTCCATTTTTCCTACTTTCAGATCTGCATCTCTACACATGTTCAACTAGGCAAGGGAAAGTGGAGACTAATGGGCTGTTCCTGTGAGATATTTCCTCTCATTTGCAAGGGACATTGCAAGCAAGCAGATGTGCCCACCAATCTCATGGCATGGTGGTGTTTTCCAGGTTTCCATTGGAAAAATCTCACCATCTCAGCACGCTCCTCAAAAGCCCATAACACAACCGTCTCCACTGGAGACACAAGCATACAGGCTACAACCCATTGCTCCAATCCCTCCCTGGCTTCTTCAGCACCATGGCTGCTAATAGAATCCCGGTTATCTGTGTCACAGTCAGAGCCCTGTCCCTTTGCACCATGGAGCCAGGCTTTGACACAACTTACAATTAACATAAGAGTTAAAATACAGGTACAGTTAGTGAAGCAGTACCAGTAAATATGGTTAAACGTGTGATGAATGAAAATTGTTAAGTACAGTGAAACCCTAACGAAATTGTAGCCAATCAAGATTTATTCACGGGGGTGGAAAGATTCCCATTTTATCAAACACTGAGGATGGAATAATTTTGCACAACCATAATGCATTGCAATTTGAATGGGTCACATAGGTTATGCATTATGCAGGGCAAACCAAATGTTGATATTTTTATAGTCAACAAGATTAAGTAGGTAATGTGCATGATGAAAGAAGATGAGAAAAACGTATTTATTTATATAATTTTAATGAGATAGAAACACCAGAACAGCCTGGAATAGCCTGGAACCCTAAACTGCACTGTAATAACCAGTCCTTCTCAACTCTTGCACCCAAACTCTGGCAGTCCCACTCCACTCCCTAAAAGAAACGTCCTCTTTCCCTACTTTTAGAGCATAACTCAAAACATGCTTCCATCAAAAATTGGACTGCAAGTGCTTTTCCAGTGTACACCACCTCTCTCACATACATTACTTCTCCTTCCACCCTTTATTGTCACATGTTGCTTCCCTCCCATATTTACTACTAATATGAATCCACCTTTGTTTTTCTCATCTGTTAATCATATTTGCTCATTAATTTGTCTGCTGAACTGAACAACTTCTGTGATTATTTTATGTTTGTAAACTAGTTCTGTTTTATTTATTTATTTATTCGTTTTGTTAATTTTTTTTTACCTGGGTTGTGCCTGCAAAAGTTGTATAGCTATCAGTGTACTATCCCAATAAATAAATACTTAAATCGATATACAGATGAACTGAAAATTCTTTAAAACTGCATTTTAAGATGAACACTTTGGTACTTTTGCATTGTAATTACAGAAAGTATAGCACATTAAATAACTATAAATGTATATGCTAAGTTGCAATGAAAAGTCAGAAACACAGCATAGAACATATTCAGAACTGATAAAAAGGAGAACATTAGGCTCAGTGCTCTTAGAGAATCAGTAAAAGCAACATTTTCACATTAGTACATTGAAAGGTTAAGCAGACATTATGATAAGTTGTATAAGCAGTTTTTCTTCTTTTCTCTACTCTTTTATTCCTCTTCCATTTTCTCTTTTCTTCGTCTCCCTCTTAGAAATGGGTGTCAGTGGGAGGTATATTGTGTATGTACTACATTGACAAGTGCTTACTTTAAAAAGTAGTAGTGTTTGACATAAAAGTGAGCAGTTATTCAAAAGAATTAAAGTAAGATTTGCATCAGGTTGTGTTTTAAGAAATTATCTTGGATTCAGAAATGCCTAATGCACTGCACAACCTTGTTCAAGGCTGGATTGTACAATGCCTTAGGCTTGAGCAATTCAGAGACTGATTTAACACACAGCACTATGAAGACACTGGCCTATCACATGTAGAATGGCCTCACTTGCAAAGTCGCATGCAAATGCGGCAGCCGAAGGGTATGGCTATGTCCATGTGATCTCCCATAGAAATAATGCTGGTATCTGAACCGCATAATAGAGCAGTTCAGAAAATAGCTTTACTGAGTTATTTGGAGAGCAATGGGGAAAACGTGTGCCATGCTTTGATGGTGCTATCACTGCAAGATGTAAGTAGAGTAAAGCTGTGTGTGTGTGTGTGTGTGTGTGTGTGTGTGTGTGTGTGTGTGTGTGTGTGTGTGTGTGTGTGTTTGAAAGTGCTTGTGCAATTGTGTTGCATGGGCTAGTAAGGGGAACAGCTAGATCTGATAGTACAGTACTTGATTCAGAAACATGATGATGAGCCATTTCTTATTTGTGGAATTAGCATGTCTTTGAATCAAAGATTATCAATGTCATGATACAGGAAGCTACATTTTTGCCCAAAATAGTGCTGGCAGTGAGAACTTTTCAGAATCCTGGCCTATGAGTTTAAGTTAGGTGCTAATAACCTGTGAGTAACGTTAACTTTGGGCTTCTCTTTAGATTTTTACAATACCACCTGATTCGGACAGCTCTTCCCCATACATTTAAAGAAAAACATCTCAATGTCTTAGTTTTATACATTTTTGGTAATATGTCTACTACTATTATAAGTTCCCCATGTAATAAAAATGGCCTTATCACCATATGCATTTTTTCTAAATGTCATGATGAATCGATCCCATTTGTGCGTTTTCTGTCCCATCTCTTCTATTACTTGATTCTACTTTCCGTTGACGTTTTTGCTCCTTCCAGACATCATACCAACTGTTTACATCTTGATTTCCTTCTGTCCCCTTCTAGCTTCCCAGTTACCCATAGCCTGCACTTTTTTGCCTACTGATGTTGAGACTAATTTCTTTTAAAATGTATTTCATAACACTGAACTGTAAACCTTGTTCCACCCTAACTTCTTACTAATAATATTATATCATCAGAGTATGTCAAAACAGAGAGGCGAACATGTTCCACCTTATATTGATGGATTCTACCTTCAGTACTTTTATTACACTATTCAGAAAAAAACAAATGTTTTCAGTCCTTTTTGCATCTTTAATTCCATTATGCATTCACTAACCATGAATTTGCAAACAGAATTTTGATACATCTATTTTACTCATTGCATAAACTTACTTCCTAATTTATGGAAAAAACTATCTTACACTTGTTGAAGGTTTACCAGTGGAAAAGTGAAGCAAACGAAGAAAAATACCTCTGGTATTCCACCACAGCAATAATCCACCACGATAGAGTCCTGCGTCAAACAGCAGGCAAATTTAATGAGAAAAGTAAAAACAGGGATGCGGATCAAATGCTTGCCTTCATAAGGCAATGCATACCCACAACTATTGGCCAAATGGCAAGCAATTAACCTTGAGACTAGCCAAAGATATATGGAATTAATTATAGAGTTTTTTAAACCAGAAGAAGATAAAAACTCATCCATTATTGCAACTAAACAAGAAGAACTAGAGAAATTGGATTTGAAGGAAGAACAAGTACATGAACCAGAGCGATTACAACATGATCTCAGTATTTATGATACTAAATTGAAACAACAAAAGATCAAACAAATGGCACGTGACCATCGACATTTTGCGAATGCTAACATTTCTGAATGGCCTAAAGAGGAAATCACCAATGGAGGAAGAAACACAACATCAATGAGAAAAAATGGAGATCACATAGAAAGAGCAAACATACAGCTAGAAGGCACGCATCCGACTACACAGAAAATGAACGAAGAGATACCTTTCCTAATGACTTATTGGAAGTCAATGCTAATATCTCCACATCTCATGAAATATCATCTGAGAATACATCATTGATAGGTCATAATGACCCTACACGAACAACTAGGCCTAGGGATGGAGTAGTACATACACCAGTAAACTGGCCTTTACCGGTTTTTATGAAACAGAACAACTACAAAACTCAGAGAACTCAGAGCCAAGAGCAGAAGCGCAAGAAATGTATGAAATGAATGAGAACCCATCTAATCTAGTAGCAAATATTTCACAGACAGAACTAAGCCATGAAGGTTGGGTTGGGAGGTTGGCCTAATGGTTAAGGTGTTTGCCTTACAAACACAAGGTGCAGGGTTTGAGTCTCACAAGGAATAATTGGCTAGGCTTAAAATGGCTCACAATGGCAGTTAGCTTAGTACTAATCTATCTATCTATAAGCTTTGAACTTACTAAATAAGGGTCTGACCTTTATACCATCATTGACATCTGATTTGAATGAATTTATAACAGACATTAGACTTTTTTTGTAGAAACATCTCGTTGAAATGCTTTTTTGGTCAAAATAAAACCTATGAACCCTCTCTCAGTAAGCAAAGTACTTTTACTCCAGTAAATCCTCCATTGGTTGAACTCTTTTCAAGATTATGTGAAGAAGAGATCTTTGAAACCAGGAACTCTACTAATTAAAAGAAATGTACTTTTTATAACATGACAGCCAAAGAAAATGAAGCTTTAAAACAACTTAGACATTCAGATAATTTAGTTATAAACCAGCGGATAAAGGAGGATGCATAGTCATAATGGAAGCTGAGTGGTACAAGAGCAAAATGACAACAATGTTGGAAGACCAACACACATATACAAAAATGAATAAGAAGGATGTTTTAACAAGAATTACACTCCTTTGTAGCATCTTATATGAACTTTTAATGGAAAGACGTATTACTCAAGAACAATATGAATTTTTTGATACACCTCATCCTTTATACCCTAGTATAAGTGGAATACCCATAAATTCATAAAGACTTACATGATCCTCCTTTACAACCCATTGTCTCTGGTAGAGAATGAATAATGGAACCGCTATCTATGTATATAGAAAATGAGTTGAAAAAGGCATTACCATTTGCAAAGACAGTTCTGAAAGACACTGGCCAATTTTTGAGTGATTTTTTCGAACAAACTAAACACTTAACAGTGTTTGAAAATCTTATATTGGTAACCATGGACATTACCAGTTTGTTCACAGTTACTCCTAATGACTATGGTTTGCATGCTATTAATACTTTCCTAAGAAGACACAATATAGCAGCAGATCCAATATGTGCTCTGCTAGAACTTGTTCTAGAAAAGATCTTTATCTATGGAGAAGGCTTCTATTTACAAACATGGGGAGTAGCCGTGGGTACGCCATGTGCTAATAGTTATTCAAACTTGGTATTAGTAGAATGAGAGCAAGAAACCATCTTCTCGGAAAATAACATATGGCTCCCACATCAACTATACCATGGTCATGTTTTTGATGATGTCTTTATTTTATGGCAAGGAAAGATGGAGGAGCTGAATAGCTATGTCGATTACATCAATGGAAGTATCAATTTTCTTATATTCAAAGCAAGTTCATCATATCAAGAAATAGATTTTTTAGATGTAAAAGTCCATCTAGATTCTAAGGAAGGTATAAATACAAGCATCCATAGGAAAGACACCTGGAGAAACCATTATCTACATAAACAAAGTATGCACCCTGAACATATTTTTAAAAACATCTATGAAAATCAAGTCCTATGGGCATCTAGATTATGTACTAAAGATGAGGAATTTGTTGAAGAGCAATGCAAAGTACAGAGATACCTTAAGGAAAGGTCCTACTCAGATAAAAAATTAAGACTCAAAGAAAATTTTCAGGAAATAAGGAAAGGCAGAGGCCAACCTTATTTCTTCAAGAAGAACACTTCCTCACAGCAAGCCACTGTTTCTGATAACCATATTCCACAATTAAATTGTCTGTTAACCTATAGTTCAGACAACAAACAGATATGTGATATAATAAGAAAACACTGGTCAATATTAATAATGGATGAGAAAATTAAACATATAGTAGGAGAGCAACCGAGATTTCAGTATAAAAACAAGAAAATTTTGAAAAGACTCCTATGCAATAGAGATGGTACACCACACAAAATATACGTTCAGACAGTAGGGGCACTTTTAAATGTAGTAGATGCAAAGCTTGCCCTTACATTGACAGTTCAAATGTCTTTGTCTCCACTTATGGAAATAAACAATATCACTTCAATGTATATGCTGATTGCACCACAGCATATCTAGTGTATCTGGCTACTTGCCATCAATGCAATGCTTTTTACATAGGCAAGACAGATGAGAAGCTTAAAGATCATATACTACGACACTTAAGAGATATACGAGAAAAGGAAACAAACAATGCACTAGCAGTACATATAATACAACATCTGACTCATTCCTTCCTTTTTAAAGCAATTGAAACTGTTATCCAGACTAATAGAGGAGGAGATGTCCATAATCGAACTGAACTATGTGAAACATATTGGATAATTAACATGAGAGCAAATTGTCCCCCTGGACTAAACACTATAGTTCCATTGAAACCTATATTAAAAACTAGAAGGAATACTATCACCACTCAAAATCACTAGACTTATATTTTATGTTTATTTAGATTAAACCTATATCTATATTTTTTCCTTTTAGCTGATATCAAGAAATAATAATGTATATATTTTAGTTTTGCTAGGTTTATCATATACAAAACAACAAGCATGTTAATAAGTTTAATAAGTATAATAATATTCATTAATTCTGTTATGGAAAGTACTGTAGATTGAATATTGCTTTTCACCAAGGATGTGTGCATGTTTTCGCCTCACAATAGTGATAGTTCCACAACAGGTATATTTGGACATTGTTTTCTATCAAGGCAGTGAATAGGGACGTCATTCCATATATTTATATATCTAGAGATTATTTAGTGAACAATGGACTCTCTATTTATGTAGTAAAAGAATATAAAATTGTAATGTGCAGTTAATCATTTCTGTGCTGACAGAAGCAGAGTTGACATAGTGACCATGCTTTTGGCTGTGTCAGTAATATTTTAATAGTTTGGTAGTCATAGATAAGAATTGTTTCGTATATCTGGAGAAATAGATCACTGTAAAAGAAGATTTTATATAAAAATGCTAGAAAAGCTACCTGTTAGTTGAAGTTAGTTATAGTAAGTTTATATATGACAAACAAAGAAAAATAAAATAAATGCTTTTGAATAATCTTTAAAAAGCTACACTTTGGCCACTGGATGGCAGCAAAGTGGAAACAGGGAAGCCATGCAATAAAAAATGGAAACAAATGCTTCTGAAAAACTTTTAAAAAGCTAGTATTACACTTTGGCCACTGGATGGCAGCAAAGTGGAAACAGGGAAGCTATGTAAAACTAAATCTATTGGGAAGATACATTCGGCACTTATAGCCAGTAAAAAACTAGGCAGAGAAGTGCATATTAGCATATAGCTGAAGTAGGATGGGCAAACACAGTATATTAGCATAATTTTGGCGCCAATTTTAAATCATAGCTATTGGCTACTAAGTAGTGCAAAGAAAGATTATTGGATATTCTAATAAAGACTAAGAATGAATTGACATGATTGATTTAGAAGTCAATTGATTTTAAATCTTATTGGTTAGTTTTTAGTATAAATACTAAGCATTGCTACCAAAAGATAACGATCTGAAGAAGGCTACACAGCCAAAAGCACTTATCATTTTATCACTATGGAATTTTAATGCTGTTTTGACTTTTTTCATTAAATTTGCTTGCTGTTTGACAAAGGACTCTATCGTGGTGGATTTTTGCTGTGGTGGAATACCAGAGGTCTTTTTCTTCATTTACTTCCTAATTTATAGTTGTCTGCAATCTTTAACAATGTCTCATGGGTCATTTAATCAAATGTTTTATTTACACCTCTTTATACAATTAGTACCTCTTTTTCTATTTATTATATCTATTTTTTTATAATCCAGTCCTTCTGTATAATCCCTCCTCTGGGCCAGTGATCAAGGAGACACTGGTGGGGAATGTTCACTGTCAGAAAAATAGACACACACAGTATTTTAAGATGCAGCTCTCTGCACCAAGTACAATTTCCCTTAAGAGAACGCAGAGAATGCATACTCCGGTCCTGGGGCTGGGCTTTCTCTTCAGGCCTTAAATAAGTCTCCCCAATGAGCACTACAGAGCTAATTCCTTAACCAGGTGTTCCAAGACAAGTCCTCCGTCACCCACTAAGTGAAATCATTGCTCTCAGTGTCCCTGTTTAAAGTATCTGTCACACACACTCTCTTTGAGATTTGATTTTCATACATACACACCCACCTGAGGAAAGCTGGCACAGATTACCTCCTCTGCCACCTCCACCCAGACTATAAGGTAGATCTGCTGCCACCAGAACACCCTATGCTAGCTACTTTAAGGGTCTTACCAGGGTACCCAGTTACACTTTTTAAAATTAATACTTATACAAATGGTAGTGTTTAACCAAGCAGCAAGACTTTCAGGAATGTGGAGCCACAGTGCTACTAAATAAATGCAAGTGCTCTCTAAGGTTGAGTATTTTCTAAAAGACCAACCACAATGAAAGGTTTAGATATATTTAATAATAAATTATAAAAACAATGAAAACACTAAATATTTATTTAAAATAAATACCAGCATTTCAATCACAGGAAATATAAAAAGCAGCACCAATGGAAAGACTCAGATAGATACAGAAAAAAAAAAACATTTAGTTAATCTCACTATATTTTTTTAACTGACTGAAGAATTGCTGTTTCCCAGTTACTTACTAAAGCAAGGCAAGATGAACATGGATGAGTCTCTTGTCAGGTCTAAAAACCAAGTGCACACCTCACATCTCTCACTAGTATTCAAACTCAGTTCCAGTGCTGTCTACAGAATGACATCACATCTGGTCACCTGACTCTGTGCTTCCCACACTACTATCTCACTACAAACTGAGAAAGGATCTGGCACTGATGTGTCACAATGCACAAATAGAATGTTAGCTAAGGATTATTACAGCACCTAGAAACTGAACAACAATTCCAGCCCTTCCACCCTTCCTGCAGAAACAAGCCATTCTCTGGCACCTGAGGGGAGCAATTATTTCACTACTAAGGACAACAGAGTAGGATCCCAGCCCAGATTTTTCATCAACATTGCATATCTGGCTGCATTCAGACCTGTGAGATAAAATCTTTATGGCCTAAACCAAGTCATTTAATTTCAGGATATTTTTCTTAAGGTTAGACAGGATGACCTTCACCCCTTCCCTTCTAGTATCCTCTGTTAAAATATATACATTTCATCAGTTACAATAATACAGTCTGACAAACATGTATTTTTCTTTTCTGTCCAGCAGGACCCACTGTCCATACATTTTTAACACAAACAACTTTACAAATACATTTTAACACAAGTATCTGTACAAGTCAGTTTGACATTCAAACGACATATAATTCCTTACAAAACTCCAGCTTGCTATGCTGGCATATGTTACACATGCACTGTCTTCTACTCTCCTTTGCACAGCTGGCACTATCTCACACCATCATACCTTCCTCTATATCTTTATTCCACAGATGACAAGTTTCTTCTTGCAATTTTTTACACATCTTTTCACTTAAACTATGATACTTTATTTCCTCCAGAATGTTTCTATATTTGTGTGTGCATGTGTCTTTGTGTGTGTGTGTGTGTGTGTGTGTGTGTGTGTGTGTGTGTGTGTGTGTGTGTGTGTGTGTGTGTGTGCGTATTTCTGTGCTTAGAGATGAAAAGACAGCACCCAAGGTCTTTGGTAATACACAGAAGCAGAACTGCATACAAGAGAGGGCTGTCAGGCATGAGTCATGCCTAACTTATCCAAGCTCGATATCAGAAAAGAGAAATAATACCAGAAAAGAAAACAGAATAATTCATATTTCTCAAGCATACAATAGACAAGTTTGAAATCCACTGAGGAGCAAATCCATTCATTCAAAATATTGAAGTTTTTTTTTAATTTCACTGCTAGAATAGATTTTCGACTCTCAGATAAAAGCATTATCAGTTAATCCTCAGCACACAGTGGCTTCTGAGGCTTTTTGGTGCCCAAAGGGGTGCTGGACTATTATGATATCTACAGCCCCTGAAAAATCAGCGGTACCATCAAAAGGTCTGAAAAACTTAACAATAGTGCTTATTTAACCTTCTTTTTTTCCCATATGGCTTTTGTAAATACTTTTTCTTTTATTTACATAAGACATCTAACTACTGCCTAAGATAAGCAGTAACAAAACATATTGCAGGAATGCATTGAAATATAACCAGAGAATCAACACTGAGTGTATATTTGTTTCTTCTTTGCCAGGTAAATTTATTAGGCATACTTATGTTTATTTTTCAGACAAGCCATGAAGTTAAATGAATATATCAGGTTTCTGTAGTCAAGGCAGGTAGCAGAAGGGCTGTGCCATCAGAGCTAAGTACAAACTATACAGAACTGGGTACATAAAGGATGTTAAATGAATCTGTATCAACAGTGAAATATGAAACAGTTTGAGCAAAGGTACACAAAACCAAACAGTCAGTGCTGTCTTGAAATGGCAATTGAGACAGCCGTGCTTTCTTCTGTTTCACACTACCTTGCTCTAGCCATTCTGTGTGTGTTACTGTTTTATTTTAAGAAAAAAAATTGTAAATGTCATTTCTCAGTGGTAACAAGAAAATATAGAAAATGGAAAGTGAAGGAATAACTGAAAATAGAAAAAAGTATAGGTCATCTATGATGTCAGCGTACACTTCAAGTTTGACAAAAATGGAGTAAGTGAAAGCCTTGATGTCTAAAAATGTTCCGTGTGTTACGTAGGTACTGACTGAATGCACTGCGGCGAATGCAGCACTTTGATTTAAGCAGGACTGAGACATGAATCATACTGGCTAAAACATTCCTTGAAAATGCCTGGATTGTTACTATGAGATCATGTTCAAATCTGTTATACTACATTATCTGAAACAATTACATTTATTTGCATTATAAAGACATAGCAAACATTAGTGTAAATATTTACAGGAGGCAACCTCCTTTTAAGAGATAAATACCCTTGCGATGTTATCTTTTTAATCACTCTAACAATTTAGAAACTTCAGGTCAGTGTTTTTATTTCCTCCCCTAGTCTCCGCATTCAGAGAAACTAAACACAAATGTTATGCCTTTTACCTGCACACAAGCTGTCTAGTTGGCTGGAAAATTTCTTAGAAAATAATGAGAAATAGATAGCTACATGATTCATTTAGTCTATTTATTCTACCCATGTTAAAATCTGTTGTTTAACTTTATGCACACTGTAAACATGCAGCTTTTCGGGAATGATGCAGGCACTATCTGGTAAGATTACTTCTTTAGATCCACACAGCAGGCAAATTGTAGGGGGAAGGAATCAAACCCTATACCATTGACTACAGAAAGCAGTTTATTAAAAACTCAAGAGTCATAATCCATAATCCTCTTTAATCCTCTGTGCTAACTGTCAGACAAAAATCTAATCATCACAGCTTGTAAACATTGCATTTCTAGAATTCTGCAAGTCAGCTATAATTTGTAATAGTTTCATTGCTTTTCCTCATCAAATATTTTGTTGCCTATGCCTTTCCACTCATAAAATGTGGAAAATATGACCTTAACATTGGTTCTTACTCTACTTTTATTTGTCTGCTCTTGCTTCCTCAGTCCTAAACACCTTTTCCTGCTTGAAGTGTATTCATATGTACTCTGTTATGCTACACCTTTAACTATACCTTTACCTTTGACATAAAATATTGCATCTGTCATTTAACTGCCTACTTCCTCCTCCACATAACTCTGTTTTACATTTTCAACTCTCAACTTTCACAGATTTTCTCCCAGTTTCTAGAATGTCAATGCTGCCCTTATGTGAAATGTATAAATTACAGTTTAGCACGCACATTTCTAATTTAAACGGTACTCTTGCATGGTACCTAATACCTCCTTAGCTCTGCCATTAGCCAACATGGCTTTTTACACACACAATGGCTGAAAATAATTCATTTGGGGTTGGCATAATGGTTAAGGTCTTACTTTACAAACATAAGGTACAGGCTTTGATTCTAACCTTTGAAGGGAAATTATTTAGACTTAAAATGACCTGAAAAGGTAGCTAGCCTAGTACATATCTATGTATTTCTAACAGATTTCTTGCAAACTAAAATTCTGCATATTTAAAAAGAAATGAATGCTTAGAATAAGTTAAATAGAGGAATAGTGAAGTTTCCTTTCTAGGTTATTCTAAATAGAAGGTAGATATTACTAAAAATGGAAGCAGCAATGCTGTATTATGCATGGATGACATTTCGGTACATTGCATTACTAAATGGAAGCAGCACTGCTGTATTATGCATGGATGACATTTCGGTACATTGCATTACTAATGGAAGCAGCACTGCTGTATTATGCACGGATGACATTTCGGTACATTGCATTACTAAATGGAAGCAGCACTGCTGTATTATGCACGGATGACATTTCGGTACATTGCATTACTAAATGGAAGCAGCACTGCTGTATTATGCATGGATGACATTTCAGTACATTGCATTACTAATGGAAGCAGCACTGCTGTATTATGCATGGATGACATTTCAGTACATTGCATTACTAATGGAAGCAGCACTGCTGTATTATGCATGGATGACATTTCGGTACATTGCATTACTAAATGGAAGCAGCACTGCTGTATTATGCATGGATGACATTTCAGTACATTGCATTACTAAATGGAAGCAGCACTACTGTATTATGCATGGATGACATTTCGGTACATTGCATTACTAAATGGAAGCAGCACTGCTGTATTATGCATGGATGACATTTCGGTACATTGCATTACTAAATGGAAGCAGCACTGCTGTATTATGCATGGATGACATTTAAGTACATTGCATTACTAAGGTGGGTCTGAGAGTCACATGACAAGTGTGGATGTTCTATTTTGCATGCAGCTTTCTAGAAAGCAGTTTTAAACTATGAGGATTAATGTGTTAGAGTCTTGCCACATCTACAGCTTGAAATGTGGATGGTTATTTGAAGCAGAGTATCATGGGGGAGAGATTGTGACCTTCCAGATGTTTAGGGATGTCCTATCAGGGTCACAGAACTTACTCTGCTGTAAGTGTATTTATATGCACGACTGAAAGGAATACTTTGATTGTTACTTCTTATTTTCATTATTTCAAGCCTGGTATCATGGTTTGTGGACTACAGCTTACATTGTATGTTCTCTGTGCGCTATTTTGTTAGTCTGAGCAAAGTACGATATCAATGTTGAATGTCTCCACCCAGAACTCAAGAAAATTGCTCATTAAAATCAGTTTGAAAAAAATAGTACTGCACTTAATGACAAGTACAAATGTACTTGCTTCATAGACAACAGCTAATCAGGAAAATAAACTGATACTTTTAGCCCTCCATCAAATAGGAACTGATTAAAGAAGGAAAGCTCTTGGTAGAACAGAAATCACTGCTTCCTGGTCTTTTTTTTCTTTTCTGTTTTGTAAGGAACTGTTAACATTTTCTCTGTGTACCTAATAACACATTGATTGTTATGCAAATGTTATACAGGCTGTTGAGGGTAGATCTATGTCTGGCATATAAGACATTGTCAGACCCCATTCTGATGAACCTCCTGCATATGCACAAAACAAACAGCACCAGAATTACCCATTCTAAAGACTTAAACCTTGCATGTGATATAAAGAGGACCTGCTGGAGGGACAGGTATGTATCCTTCGCTGGAACAGGGTCCCCATCCATGTGTATCAGAGTTCCTCCCTAACCCAATTCAAGTGTAACTTGGAGAATTGGATGGGGAACAGGAAAGTCATCCCTGGTTTGGCACTTATGTCTCTAATGGACACAGGTAGCCTGTAAATGGTTCATCTCCCAGGCCCCTGTTTTCACTTATCAAGGGTACCTGAACTTGTCAGAGATTTGGGATGCAAGGCTAGGCTTAAAAAGGCCCTTGTGGTTGTTAGCCTAGTAAACATGAACCTATAAATGTCACTGTGTAAGACTGTACATATTGTAAGCTGTGTACGGTAAAGTGGAAATGTTAGTCTGTAAAACAACATTCTATACTATGAATATACCATAACATAAAATGTGCTGTGCATCCAGGTGATGGCTTAAAATTGTCCCAGGAACAGTTATTTATCAGGTGAGCAAAGATAAATAAACATACAGGTGGGGAATATGTTGGTATTCAGGTCAAGGAGATTAGAGCCTCTTGTCGGTAGTTTTACAATTTGTTTCAGTGCACTTAAATTAAAAATGTCATGAAAATACTGGTCATAGCCATGCTTTAGAAATGTACATGTGCCAGTCAGTTTTTAAGTAATTGAAGTCTCCTAGCAAGAAGATACTTGGGTTGATATTTAAGCCCATGATGATATTAAGGTAATTTTCATGATTTTCGGGGTGCATTGATAGGGATCTATAACTAGCAATGAGCTTGCTTAGGAGAGATCTTTGTGGGAATGCTATGGTGTCATGCATGAAAGGTCTAGGTTGAAATAAGGGAAGATGGTCACTAAATCAATGTCCAATATTCATGTTTCCTTCAGTACAAAATAAATATAAAATTATGTATTTTAGGAAAATAACAACAAAGGAGAATTTTTATCATGAAGGTTTCTTATTAGTAGATGTTTCCAAGGATAAATATTTGGGTATAACAATTTCTAACAATTGAACCTGTTCTGCTGGCATAGTGGGATTAAGCCCTGACTATGGCCAAGTTGATCCACGTTCGATTAGCCACTTGGGTAACTAACAGAGCAGCTGAGAAGAATGGGCATGCCCATCCTGAAGGCAAGGCACTTGCAGGTGATGCTTCCTAAGGGAAGCCATGGTCCAAAGAGGACAGTTGCCCTCAGCCATAATAAAAGAGCATTGGGGCAAGGAAAGAGAAAGTGAATAGGTCATATAAAATAAAAATTAAAAAAAAAATTGGTCAGAAGCACAGGCAGCTAACCCTCAGAACACATTTAAAATCTATAACCAACCCCAGCAACACTGGAGTAAGTCAGGGTGGGGTAGGAGGATGGCTGATAGACCTGGCATGGAGATGAGATACTGTGGGCCAGGTTGATAAAAATAAAGTCCAAGGGGACCAAAAATCCCAATTACTAACAATATATCATTTTCAAGGCACCTGAATTTATTTGACTATTAATCAATCTTTGTAACTGATACTTTTTTTAGACATGTTATTACTCCTCTATGGGGTGTAGCCCTGCTCTGGTTGCCTACCCTACCTCCAATTCCCACCCACCCCCAGCTACTCTACATTTATACCCTACTTTTCTCTTCCTACATATTACTTCTAGCAATTATACCCAATTTCAAGTTCTAACCTGTCACATACAATTCCCTTTGAAACCACACATGATGACCACCCTCACATTCTAACATTCATTTTTATCACTTCTTTGTCACACTTATCATTACACATACCAATACTTGTTCATACCATCCTTTACCTCATCCAGCCCTCCACATACTACAGCAATATGTAATCTCATAACTGACTCATTATAGGTTCATATGTAAGTGCTAGACTAGCTGCCCTTGCAGTATAATTTTAAGCCTGGCCAGTTTCTCCTTTTGTGCTCAGAATAACCTATCTGATTTGATTATATTTTTGCTTTAGTCATCCCATGGTCGATAATTGTATATTAACCCTAATAAGAATAACTGGGATCATACCACAGATAATTTGAGGGGAATCCATGCATGGGATAAAGCATTTAGGAGCTGCATCTGTCCATTAGTAGCATGGGGGGGGGGCGCAGTCCTGGGGTACATTTTCTGTTTCCCATTCATAGATCTAAGTTACACTTTAATATGGACAGTGATAAACTTTGTTTTATGTGGTTGGGGAGTCTGTCCCACAGCAACAGCAGTATCCTCTGTAAGTTATACCTGTCCCTCCAAACCATTCTGTTGATGTTGCAGAAGAGGTTTTGATCCCTAGACTGAGTATTTCTGATGCCATTTGACTTGCTGTTGTTCAGTAAATCCATCAGTAGTGGGTCAGAGGATGCCTTGCATAACGGACACAGGTCACCCCCTAGCAGTCTATAGGACACAGAGTACAGTGACAGGTCTTTGAGTTGGTCCATGTAAGACATGTTGTTTAGGCTTTGCATCCTTTTAATAAGGTATATCTGTGGGTGTTCCAGTTGTTGCATATGTCTGTACAGATACATGCCAAAGGGGGCATTATATTCAGTGAATGGTCTAATGAGAGCTGAGTAAAGGGGGGTCTATGGCACCCCTAGATGTAGACACAATCACTTTGCTTCAGAAGGACTTTCTTATAACAATTGACACATACTGGTCAAAAGTTAGGTCAGTGTCCTCATAAGTTCACAAATCCTGAACAACAGGTGTCCTCATAAGTTCACAAATCCTGAACAACAGGGCCAGCTCTTAGGGGTATTTGTCAACGAGGTAGTTCCCTGGGATAGATGACGTCCAAAAGCATACAATAATGCATTGTGGCTAAGTCATGCTTCATGCTATTTATGCTGCATCCAGGGATATTATCATGACCCATCTATGCAGTATTTTTAGCTTTTGATAGCACTTTTAGGACTTGGTCTGGTGTGATAGCTGGAGGCAAGTCAGTTTTAGGTATACCAGTCTCAACACTAATGTCCAAAAATTTAACACAAACCAATAACTAAATACAGGTGCTAATACTCTTGCCACCAATCTTCAACAACACTAAACCTAGGTGGTGGCATCCACCTAGGTGGGAGGTTAGTATAATGGTTAAGGTGTTTACCTTACAGGCACAAGGTACAGGGTTTGATTCTCACATGGGGAAACTGGCTAGGCTTAAAATGACTAAAAAGGGCAATTAGCCTAGCATAAACCTATGACCCTAATGCAGGACCAGCCCAAACATCTACATTACAGCTTACACAGCCATCACTTCCTACTTATAACCAACACAACTTCTCATCTGTAAAAATATTCCATTCAAATCTAAGAAACACATGTAAGAAACTCACAGAAGTTCATGCTTGGATAGCTATCCAGTTTCTTGACATGTTAGTTACCACCAAAGTCTGTCTGAAACAAGAAATGAAAAATGAGGAAATCCTGCCACTAGGTTCTAATATACTCAGTTTAGATAGACAACACAAAAGATGTAGTTTTGCAATAATTTATAAAAACAGATAGAAAACCTACCACACTGCCTCACCTCAGTTTCATAATGCAGAACTACTAATTCTAGCCCTTAAACTAAACTCACACAAAAGAAAAATCATAGCAGGTTTGCATATGCCTTTGGGTGACCATCCTTCAACTTCATTAGATGTACTTTACTGGATGTCTTCCAATATACAACAAGAAACAATAATCCCAGGAGACTTAAATATAGACTAGATCAAGATAAACTCCAGTAACCCATCAGATATATACAACTATATGGTTTCAACCAACTTAGTAATGTTCCAGCAAGATATAATAAACGTACAACAAAAATATACCTTAAAGTGGATCTTCACATCTCATCCTAAAAAGTACACAACCTATACCACTCTGCCTAGTTCTTTCAGTGATCACCTCCCAACATATTTAATCAGACAGCAATATCTGGTAAACACAAATTTTAGAAAGTGTGAAACCGATCCATATTCCAAACTGAAGCCTTTGTCACCACCATACAACGTTATAACCGGAATATACTAAAAAGCATGACCCTTGATGATGCTGTCTCAAAATGTGATATAACATTTCTAAACATATTCAGTAAACTAGTCCCTGTTAAAACAAAAAGAATTAAAGGCAAACCTGTTCCTTGGTTGTCCAGGCATATCAACCAACTTATGAAAGATAGAGACAAATATGGAAAACATGACTACAGAGTAAACTATCTTCAAACTTACAACAACATAGACAATTAAAAAAAACTAAATAAATGTCACATGAAGAATGACAAAAAAAATCATTCTATACCAGTAATCAAGATAAACATAATACTAATCCAAAGGTATTCAGGGCCTCAATCAATAATCTTCTAATTTAAGCAAACCCACTTAACCTACACCAACCAAACCTCAACAAAATGAAAGTATAGCCTCCAGCTTCAATGCTCACTGGTCATTGAACCCAGTCCCCATCCCCTCCATCAAAAACTCCTTCAAAAATATTTGCTGTTGAAGCAGTAGCACACACTGTATCAACCGTGGTCAACTTTTCAGTAAAAGAAAAGAAAACTATGTTCCTCAGCTCTGGAAAAAATGCTTTGTCATACCCCTACATAAGGACACTTCTTTCACTGACTTAACTATATACCCATTGCTATCCTGTCACCTTTATAAAAAATACTAAAGAAGTGCATCCACTCCCAACCCCTATTATTCATTCTAGAACAAGTTTTTGTACAACACAGCAACGTGTCAGGCCCCATTATAGCACCACTACAGCATTGCTAAGTCTCATCAACACAGATAACCAAATAGAAACTCAGATAACCTGGTTTCCACTCTCTTCCTGGATTTATTGAAGGCTTTTCACATTGTCTCCCACATTAAACTCTGACAAAACATTTCGTCAGTAGGCCTCTCAAATGCACTCCTCCACTGGTTTCAAACTTAACTATCTAGTTGACGACTTGCTGTAAAACGGGAGAAAGACTTCTCCTCCTCCTCTTGGTGTACCCCACAGATCTATAGCAGGCCTCTTATTGTTCAACCCTTCATAAATGACTTCCATACTGCATCCATGAATGTCATAATAGTGCAATATGCCAATGACTCTCCACTTACCTGCACAGCCAAAAATCTAGTAACTTTACAAGTCACTCAGCAATCTTTTTGCTCACTCAAAACTTGTTTCACTGACTCCACACTCCTTCTAAACCCCAAGTGAACTGAACTAATGTAGTTCATCCCAAAACAGTTTCACACACTCCAAAATTTTTTGTCACCTCTAAAAACAATACAAAATTGAATTAGTAACATATACTAAACTGCTAGGAGTTATCATAGATGACCAAATAAAATTTGATGATCATATATCTCATGTAATAAACATACATCAAAAAATAGATATATCCCATGTAATAAACATACATCAAAAAATAGGCAATCTCTACAGGGCTATACATTTTCTCACAGACACAAGCAGGATAAACGTTGCTACATCCTTCCTTCTCCCTATCTTTGTATATGTCTCTCCCATTCTTATTAACTTAAGTTCCTCCTTAACTCTAAAACTACAATAGTGCTACAATAAAATAGTCAAATTTGCTATTAATCTGTCTCATAGAACCCATCACTGCCTAATTCTCAAATAGCTAAATTGGCTGAAAGTCTCACATGCACTTACATATGCACAACTACTGACAATCCATAAAATAAACCAGAACAATCTCTGAGCCTATAATCTGTCAAATTCCTCAAATACAGCCGTATGGTCTAGAGAATAATTGTTCCTTTCCATAGCCAGGTTCAGTAATACTGCAGGGCACACTCTGTATTCCAACTGTGTCTCAAGAACATTGAACTCTGTACCAGTTTCTCTGAGACGGATTGACAATCTAAATTTCTTCAAAGTGAAACTAAAGCAACATCTGAAATATACTTATCTAACTCAGCACTCTGCCTATGCTCACGTGTAAGTTTTAGCACTGTGATTTCTTGTGGAAATAGTTAAAGCTAGTAAAGATTAATTAGGTATTTTTCTTTGAAATCAGACCTGTCCTACTATATTATTTTAAGTTTCTGTGTGGTCTCCCAACTCTTAGATATCTCTGTGGTGCAGTAGTTTTGTCTTGTGTTTTAATTATTTATTATTAAATATTTTTAAAACCTTCTAGTTATGGCTGGTTTATGTGGAGATAAATTATGCTTTGGAGTACATTATATATTTATAGAGTTTACTGTGTAAGCCCTTCCAATAAACCTTAGACTGAATATTCACATTACCATTGGATAATAATATTGCACAGTAATAATTGGACACCCTTTTAAGAAGAACCTTTTAGTAGCTGATATTATTAGCTGGGTTGTAGCAGGGATTACTACCATATGGTCTGGGTAAAGGGGCACAGCTGGAGAATCCGTGTCAGCCTTTCCCAGGAGTGTCTGTGAAGTTGTATAAATACTTATCTCAAAGTGTGTGTGTGTTGTGTCAGCTACTTGGGCAGGGACACGAAGCACTGGTTGGACAGAGAGGGAACTGGAGGTTTTAGCTTGCCCCGCTAGGCTGAGACCTGGACCCTATAGTTGTGCCAGTGGGGAGTTTTATTGGGGACCTGATGAGCAAGGAAGCAACCAGCCCCAGACTGACTGTGATCTCTGTGTGCACTTAAGGAAAACTGTACTTTACTGTGTATATTAGTTATCCTTCCTCTCTTCTATGAGACAATCTCCCTGGTGTTAGTGGTGACGATTGAGGCTCCTTGATTACTGGGCCAGGGCACGGTCATCACAACAGCCACAGAAACTAGGCTACACAGAAAGAATGTTAGGAGTTGCAGTTGCTCTTTTTCGTGTGTGTGTGTGCGTGTGTGCATGTGTGCATGTGTGCATGTGTGCGTGTATGTGTGTGTGTGTGTGTGTGTGTGTGTGTGTGTGTGTGTGTGTGTGTGTGTGTGTGCGTGTGTGCAGCAGACCCATGTCTATGCTGCTGCTGCTAATACACTACGGCCAAGAAGGCGAAGGGTTTTTAGGCCACATTTAACTTTTCATAATCTGGATGAGGTGGAAATTATAAACACTACACAGTGGATAGAGACACACTACAGAAACTCTGCAACCTAAGTCATTCTCAACTGAGAACAGGGCAAACCAAGGGGAACCAATACCAATAGAGACTAAGATATGTATAGAACTTAGAATTTTAGCTACAGGAAACTTACAGAGACCAACAGGGGATATGCTGGGGGTGTCACAGGCATCAGCATCCAGGATCCCCCATCAGTTCCTGAATGCTATGCTGCAACATGCCAGTGACCACATATATTTTCCCCATACACCTGAGGACACAGCCAGAACTCTGCAGGAGTTCTACCCTGTAGCACACTACCCTGAAGTCCTGAGTGCCATAGTCTCTACACATGTAGAAATCAAAGCACCACCTGGGGTACAGGGAAGGGTGCACATAAATAGAAAGGGCTACCACTCCATTAACTGTCAGGTCATGTGTAATGATAAGGTAATCATCCTGAATGTGTGCACTGATAACCCAGGCAGTTACCATGACTCACATATCTGGCACAGCTGTCAGCTGTATGAGGTGCTTTCTAGGGGGGATATCCCACAGAGCCATTTACAGGGGGATGCAGGTTATGCACTGGAACCATGGCTGATGACACCTATCAGAAATGCACATGCACACCAACTGAAGAATGCTATAATGAGGCACACACTCAAACAAGAAATATCATAGAGTATGTGTTTGGGCTGCTGAAGTCATGGTTCCAGTGCCTAGATACATCTAGGAGCCCAGCAGTACAATCTCTATACATTTGCTGAAATATTCACCATCTGTGCCATGATCCAAAACTTTATCCTGAGAAAACAGCTTCAGCAGGAACTGCAAGGGTAAGGGACACACATTCCACCACCACTGGCAAGGTCACCACAGCCACACATAGGTGGAGTCAGAGGGGGAACCACCAGCCACTGTGGGTGTAGGCAGACTGAGACATTTACAATATGGCATTGCACAGGCCAAGAAGCAATGGATAGCACACACCCTCACCACCTCAGTGGCTAAAACCTTTGGGGCAAAAACCTTCATCCTATGTACACACATACAATGACAATGATGCCAGGCAACACTCACAACCTTTACTTACCCATGTAATGGCCCTGTACTGCTAGCATCAGACAGAGTCAGGCCTGAAATAAAACTGTTGCAACTGTTGGATTTCCAGCGTAAGTGGAATATAAAAATAAATGTCTAAGAATACAAATGAATAGCATAGCCTTGCATACTGTTACTTGGTAATGTAAGTAAGTATAAAGTGTGTGATTTTTACAGCAATTGCATCAATATGTGACAGCAGTGACTTATGTGAATACATGTCCTCTATCACATTTTGGCCTCATATGTTTGCAATGGCAAATCATTAAAGAGTGAAGTTTGAAAATAATGACACACATTTCAGTTTCAGACTTCATATCCCTCAGAAAAAAACATAAAAATAGTAATGAAAAACCTGTTATTCCATCAACCGTCTAAGTTTGTAAGACCACAGTTTTTAAAAACTATCCCCATTGTTGGGCCTTTGCCACACTTTTATTTATGGCTTGGTCCAGCTTTGTTGGTTTGGGAGGGATGTACACATTACAAAAACCTGTAAGAAAACATTACAATTTGCAAAACAGCATCACAAACACAGATATACTAAGCACTAAGTCAGCTATGCACCCTGAGCATCAGACAAAAGACTTATGTATCCCTGAATCCAAAATATAGAAAACAAGGATATGGCATAGTCATCATCATTTGCTTGGGGTGTTGTGTGCATGTGTGTGTGTGTGTGTGTGTGTGTGTGTGTGTGTGTGTGTGTGTGTGTGTGTGGGAGGTGCAGGACGCCAAGCCTGACACAAAAGGTAGTGAGCACATGTGAGTAAGAGAGAGAAACAGGCAGACATTTGAATAGAGAATCAAATGACTATTGAGACAGAATGAGCTTTAAGTCTCATGACTAATCCATGTAACTTGTTATGTGTGTGTCTGTATGGGCAGTCCAGTTGAAATTGGGGTGCGAGTGTCTGCAAGAACACAATCAAGCATGTGCTAGCTGTGCATCCTGGTATGTCAGACAGGTGTGAGCCGTGCACAGTAGAGGTCGCAGTTCATCGCCATTCCCAGCTATGAGAACTGGCTCTGTCAGGAGTTGCATGGTCAGATGCACTGCTGCTACCTGAACATGACTGATGTCTTCTGGATAAGCTTTCCTCATGAGTATGCCCAGGACCATGACCCCATGACCTGCGACATTTGGGTGTGGACACCTCAACCACTGACAGAGCAGTGGAAATAGTGCCACTATGGGAGCATGATTGAGCACAGCCACATCAGCTAACAAAAGATAATGTGGCTGACTTACACCCATGCGAATGCCATCCCACTCCCAGCAGATATTCCATAATGTTCCAACATGTCATTCATCTGATCCATTGAATCGGCAACATGGTGGAGCCAGTCATGCATGTCAGCCTGTGCCACATCTAAACCCAAGCATTTCCTCAGAGGCCCTATTGGAATGTGTCTGACCCTCCATTATGGCTCTAAATATATGTCGAGTAGCACAGAGAGACACACCTGGATCAAGTAGAGTATGGACAGCAGGGCTCCTCTGAGCACCCCCAATAACCCTCCTGCATGGCACCTCACCCACACTTTGGCTATGTCCAGAGTCAACAGGCAGTGAAGCCGCAGTAACCACACTACCCTGATCAAGTGTCTCACCCGCCACCTGTCCAGTATCTGAGGGCTCACTGGAATGGGTTTGCATAGGCCTACTGTCAGTGTATAATAGAATTACAGGGGATGGCTGAATGTCAACTTCAGTGTCAGATTCAACCTCTGCACCCCTTGAACGTCCATGTGTTTGGCCACCATCATCATCAGAGTCTGGCGATACTCTGACATCAGCTGGTAAGAGTTCTACACTTCCACTGTCAGGATCACCTGTGGTTGTTGTTGTGTCTTTCGGCTTTTCCCGGTTAGGAACTCCGGTCCGCTAATGATTGGTAGTTGATTTTTACGTGCCGAGTTACCAGCCCTGATGCACAACCTTCCAATGAAGGTACACCCATTCACTCATGTCTCCACGCAGAAGACGCTCTAGCTGAGAATCGAACCGGACAGCGTCTTACTGTGAGGCGACAACGCTACCGCAGCACCACCGCCGCAATAAGCAACAAATACAGGAAGGATATTAATAGCTATATTACTACAGTTGAATATATGCTAACAAGCTAACACTGGTGCCACTATCACAGACAGTACAGCAATACACCCACAGTCCTGACACCCACCTCACACATACAGATAAAGGAATATTTCTATGAAATGCACATCAGTACTGAAATAAAAATGTTTGGTTTACCATGTGCAGATGACTCCAAACTTGCTAGGGGAGATGATCCTGGAAGAAGTTAAGCAAAATGTAAGAACACCATCATCACAATAACAATAACACAGGGGGAAAATTTGGCCTTTATACGTCCATTAACAATATACCAATTGAAACTTGGATTACACGTCCACTGCAAGCTCATGTGTAATGAACCACAATGTGTTGTTAACTGTATCAGTCTATAACTAGTCCCTCCCCTCAAAGAAATTAAACCAACTTAAATATTGTTTTCAATATTGCACTATACAAGAAATATTTAAACATTAACATATGCAAGCATACCTGGAAGCTCTTCCCGGGACATACTTTTTCTCCCTGAAATAGCACCAATGTCAATCGCATGCCATTGTGCCCTTTCCACTGAGCTCTCTGGATCCCTGACAGTGGACAGTAACTCTTCATTTGGTGTCAGTTGTGGCATAGTAGCAGGTCCCCTCAGTAGCCAGCAATAGTCATAAATGGTTGTGTGATCACTCATTGCACTACATCTGAAATTAAAGCCTGCACAAACCACTCAGAACTGTACAAGTACCCTATGTCTTGTTAATACTGTGGATGATTTGGGACTTGCTTAGATGCAGAATGATTTTCATTCCTACTGTAAAGCTGTTTCTGTGACAAAGAGAGATAAGACACCCCTACTGTGTTTTGTAGGTTCACTGATGTGAGAGTTCAAATCCAGACTTGTGTAAAAATCTTTCATGTTTGCTAACATTTATTTGTAATGTTTGTTTATTTTATTTATTGTTCTTTTTTTAATGCTACTATTTGTGCAGCTTGTGGCTTAGAGCAAACACAGGGAAACATATAAATAAATAAATGGCATGTAATGCATGTCTATGATAACTAATACATAAACTAGACCTGTGATCCTCATGTGTGTGTAGCACAGCTGCTAAACACAGTGATCCACATAGTATATCCTATACTATCTGTAGACCATGGTTCTAGGCCCACATTTGCCCTTTAAAGATAAAACCTAAGAAACACTTCTCACATAGATAAAACAAGTTTAGCTTTGCTTCTCATATTTGCACATCACTTACCATCATGCAAATCTGATGGCCTGCAGACAGGATACAGACAGTCTCAGCTTCAAAAAGGATACAATGTTGCATTTTTTTTGCTTTTCATCACTCAAACTCTCTAAGTGGCATTGTGTGGTGATTAACAATATATGCTAAAAAATCAATATATGCTAAAAATGCAGTGGTTAGCATCTTTCCCCAATACCTGCAGGTGTAGAACACCTGCACAGAGGAAGCAGACAGTATACAGTTTCAAAATGGATACTTTCTATCAAGTATGTTGGGCACTGCGCAAACATGCTAAATGACATTGTGCAGCAGTTAACACACAGAAGTTGATAATGCATATGAAAATATACAACTATTTTTGAACTATTCCTGTGGCAGCAGATGTAAGTATAGGGCTGCAATATAGATGAGTGTAAGGTTTAATACAGCAAATTCCAAATATTTTACTGTTGTTCCATTTTACTTTATATTAAAATTCACATGAAAAAAATTATTACACACTCCCAATTTTATTAAGGATTGTACACTCAATTTTAATAAATTCATTTGAATTAATTGTGTGAGTGAGGTATACTGACTAATATGTTTTTGCAATTATAATTGGCCTTGGATGGTCTTCAGACTTCAATAATACTCATACACACATCGATGTATAAACCAGGACCATGTCAGGTCACACACATACATGGTTAACCACTCAGTCTGTAATGTGTATTTATATGTAAATAATGGGCATGTCTGAGAAACACTTAATCTGTGGCAAGGATGAAAAATCACTACTGTGGAAGAAAATGTTTTGTCTCTTATGCATAGATTTGAATCCCACATTGTAAAAACCAAGTTAATCAGTGTGTAAAGCCACACAAAAAAAAGTGTCAGGTCATAAAATGTATGCCCCAAGTACATGTCTGCTCATACAATGTATGCCCCAAGTAAATGTCTGCAAAGTTAAATCATCTAACAGTTACAGCAGCAAACAACCCTCAAACTAATCATTAGGTGGGGTGTAGCGCCAGTAGTATAACAAATTTCTTCATTCTTCAGTTGTTTGGATTCCTGGCTGTTCATTTCTTCAGTTATTGACCTCTCAAACTAATGTCAGGTGTCAGATTAATCTTCCAATTTCAAAAATGATTTCCTCTCTATTTGTCACTGTTGCTCTCTGCTTAACATCACGGAAATGTGGTTGGCATCATTGTTCTGGTTTGTGCACTACCAGTAAACATGTTAAGAGACATTGGTGGGAAATCATTCTTAACTATTGCTGCTTTCCCTGGTCAAACAAGTCTGGTGGTAAGGGAAGGTACCCAATTTAGGGTGCAGAGTTAGGGTGTTGAGGAGTCCAGAACTCCTTTTAAAGTGCCACAGCCAAAGACTCTTGCAGGGGGACTATACTGGCTCCCAGTAAAAGTCTGAGGCATGGAATAGTCTGGCCAAGGCTGTCTCCAGTGTGACTGGCATTCCACACATCAGAGAACAGTGTAGACATCACTTTAAGGACCTGGAAAAATACAAGGGGCATACATTCAACCAGTGGCTGGATGAGGTCAGGACTGCTGACATCCCACAGTTGTGTAAGTATACTGATAAAGAGAATTTATTGTAGATAGAAAGCTGCATATAGGCAAGACTGGCATGCAGAATGCTCTTCTCTTGTTCTCTTCTCTTTATTCCACAGCTATAAGAGATTATGGAGAATAGAGATGCCCCTGCTGAGCATCTAGAGAGCCTGCGGGATGCAAGGGATATGTATGCAGCACAACAACATTATTTTAGCTAAAGTATTGCACTTCTATACAGTTGTAGCAAAGTAAGCATGCGTATTCTAGTTGTAAACGCAAGCATGCATGCTTCAATTTGTAGCACGAGCCAACTGCAGGAGTCATGTTTAATGATGTAGTCAGATGGTGTGGGTTCAAATACCCCAAGTAACAAATAAATCCTTTAACAATATTACATAATTGGATTTCAACAAAAGTGGTACAATGCCCTGCTGTTAACTTATTCTGTATAATTGGACCAAATATATATGCAATATATGCACATTGCAAGGATTACTTTGAGAAATCCTTACTTAACAGTTTCTAGATGTTAAGAAGTATACTTAAATGTAAAGCTAAAGATAAAATATTTTATTATTGTGATAATGCATTGTATATCACATATGATGGTACTAATTATCTAGTTTTTCCCTTACCCCAACCCTTATCTCCCTTTTTTATTTTTTTATGTGTCATCAAAACATTTCCATGTCATCCATTTCTTTAAAATCATAAAATGTTTTACAACACAGGGAGGTAGGCCAATCCACATGGCTCACCCTCTCTCACTTATAGTCTGTAGGAGAAGACATAAAGCACTCCATTGGCCATCAGAGTAAGGGGATGGAGATGACAGTCCTAGAGGTGAGGATTAGATTCTCACTGCCCCCATATTTGATGGGCATGGGCATATGTTGTCCCCTCCCTAAGCCCATACATGGTGTACCCCAAACTGTCATGTCCCTCACTCTGCCCCTGTGTCTTGTCTTGATTGTCCTGTTTGTATCTGCTTCCTCACCTACCCAACTCACCTGACCCAGAAATACCTACATCCCTTACCCAACATTCTTCTCTTACTGAAGCAAAACAAAAATGTGCACTTGTCCCACCAAAAAAATATCATCCCATAAATAGCTCTCCACTTCCCCTCACATGTCTTGTTGACACACTTGATTTGGTTCAATTGGCTATACAACATGATTGTGTTATGGTCACTCTTCTTTGTTGAGGTGACAGTCTAACTTCAGCTAATATTCTGTACAAATTTTCATTTTACATTGTAGAAGAAGTGGATAGCTATAGTTCTTTCTTACCTCCCTCCTGCACATTCCTCTATTGCTTTCACTTTGTTTTTCCACTTGCTTGTGCCTCATTTCCCCACGTACCTATCTACCCCATTTTAAAACATTTAATCTGATCAAAAATAGACTCACACGCGACACACATGAGTTAAAAAAAAGCAATGGAGCCCATCACTTTTTGTCTTCTGTATTTGTGCAGAGTTTGGCATCATGCACCAATGCCAGGCAATGCTGAATGACTCTTCAGTGATGTAGTTACCTCCGTGCAATGCTGCTTAAACATGCTGAGCTACAGTAACACACAGTGATTGCAGAATAATGAATTATTTCATTGCATTATCAATACATATTTAAAACTATTAGATACACCTGGATTTAAACTATATATCATTTGGGCTCCAAAATAAATGTGTCAATGCATTTACACCTGCTGCCTCACAATCAGCTAAGCAGCAGTTGTTTTTCCTACACTCAGTTCTCAGAACTCTTATTATTTTATTAATGAGGCAGAAGCTCACATTTGCTCTTGCAAACAGAGAAAGCAGTAGAAATGTGCATCTCACATGAGCAAACACTTTGCCTTTGATCTCACAAACCAGCCACTTGGTGGAACACTATTGAAAATTTACATTAGCTTGCATTACTTACATTTATTGTTCATTTAGGCTTCATGCCATGTACATATGTAAAAACACAAACAAAGAGAAGGCACTTTTTAAGGAAATACATATTTATGGTGTCACCATCTATCTCCACTCATGCACTTCAAACTTGGTCTTTCAGTACTTGTTCACAAATATATCAACTACACTACAGAAATAAATAAATGCTTTCATATATACTATGCACATCTTTATAATGACAATGCACATTCAGATTTTCAAATACTTGTAGTAATGCGGACAACTGTTTACAAATAGTTTGCAAACCTGTCTTTTTAAGGTATACCTGTACATTGGAATCACAGCAGCAAATGCTACACTTTGCACACTTATCAATGTGTTAACATGCAAATCTTTAATATCTTGACAGTTGGACATGACTAACTATCTATTTCAGACAGGCCTCCCAACATCTTCTCTTAAACATCCAATGTTGCTGTCATCCACGATAATTTTCTTGCAGCCTTGTCAAAGTCAGATTTGTGCTGTGGTGCTTGAGTTACATATTGAGTTCTTTATTCTGTATACTTTGTCAGGTAGGGGTTCTAATTTCACTGCCGTCAAGTGGAGCGTGTGTTCATTTGATTGACATTAGAGAGAACATTTTACACCAGTATGTGGAACACTTCTATTACCATCTTCTCCTCACCAGACACTGCTAATGTCTTCACTTAAAAGGTGTTGTCCAACACTCTCCAAGTCAGACTTGTGCTGTAGCACTTGTGTTAAATATGAAGTTCTCTCATCAGTTTACTTAGGTAGATAGGAGTTCTGTTCTCACTGCAGTCAATGTATGTATGTTTGTTCCCTTGGTTGGCATTAGAGAGACTGTTTTACACTAGCATGTGTGACACTGCTATTACCCTGTTCTCCTCACCAGACGCTGCTGATGTCATCAGTTATAAAGTGTTGTCCGATACTCTCCCAGTCAGACTTGTGCTGTGGCTATTGCATTAAATACAGAAGTTTCTAATTGGTATACTTTAGACTGAACGTCTGAGGAATAGATTCCAAACAAATCCTTGTGGTACGCCACTGGTTTGGCTCTACTGGTAGAGGTTGAGTCACCAACCTTGACAGTATATGTTCTGTCAGTGAGCTAATTGGCTATCCATCTAGTGATGTAAGGGTTAATACCAAGCTGGGAGAGTTTCTCAATGATACCTCAGTGGGGGATTGTGTCAAAACCCTTGTCCAGATCAAGATAGGTGGTATACACTGTCTTACCTTTATCCAGGGCTTTGATGACTTTCTTGAAGAAGTCTACTAGGTTTAATTGTGATCTACCCTTAACAAAGCCAAACTGGGTTGTTTCTAGAGTTTAAAGGTCACCTATGTCCTTGTTGATATGGTCCATGATGATTCTTTCCATGGCCTTGTAGATGAAACTGGTTAGACTTATAGGTATATAGTTCCCAGGGTCGGTTGATGGCCTCCCCTTTGTGCAAGGGGATTATTGATGCAGGTTTTCACTCCACTGGAACAAAGCCAGTTCTCTGACTGTGGTTAAAGAGGATGTGAATTGGATCTGCTAGGTCCTGTTTTAGATTGCTTAGTAAGCAACTTGGGATGTTATCTAGTACCATTGCAGCTGTATTTTTAACCTTGGAGAGTGCAGATATCACCTGATGTCTAGAGATATTAGGCAGCGGTCTGGTGTTGGGTATGCTTTGGGGTATGGTCTGTGGAGCCAGGGGGTTGACGTTTATGCCAAATCTGTCAGCTAGTAGGTTAACAATTTCTTCCAGTTCAGCTTCATATTTAGACACCTAGCATTAAGCAGCAGAACTTTGAGTTTACCTCCAGTGGATGTTGTTACTTCAGAACTTTTGTTGCTTTGACAGTGTTTAAAAAAGGCACTAAGTGGGAGGCAAGCTCCTTTGTCAGTATCTGACAGCCTAGAGGACACAGGTGCAGACCATCTCTGGCAAAGCAGGGTGGCTTGTCAACCATGCCATCCCAGGCTGAGAGATACTGGATCCCCCTGGTTTGAAACCAGAAGTTAATCCAATTGTTGAAGTCCATCATCTGTTGTTCATATTGTGACATCATCATGGGCAAAGATAGAATGCTGCTTAGGGCTTATGTCATACCTCTATGGGAACATGATGTGAGAGTTCTCTCATGTGTCTCTTCGATTCCCCTTCATAATCAATAAATACTGAAATCTCGAATTTCAGCATTTCATGACCATAAAGGTGAATTTTTCAAATTTCGAAAGTGCATAATCATAAATTTGAATATTTCAAATTTGTGGTTATGGCTTAACATTACGTGATGTGCGCTGTTTGGTTTGGATGTTGTTTGGTGTAGCGTATGGATTTATGTGGCATCTAAGGTAAGCCAGTGTTTTGTAAGGGTTTTGGGTGGGAGTTTGAGTGTATGTGAGATTGTTTATAAGTTGTATGTGTGGGTTAGGGTAGAAAGGTGAACGTATGAGTGTGTAATTGTTGGATGTGTTGGTGTTTGTCTATGTGTGATGTGTGTGTGTGTGTGTGTGTGTGTGTGTGTGTGTGTGTGTGCGTGTGTGCGCGGGGGAATCTGGAATGTCTGGGTGTGAGTGTACTGTCTTTTACTGTTTGTGTGATCTCTTAGTTAGTATATATAAATAGGGGGGGTGAGGGGCACAGCCCCCTACATGGGGGGGTGCAGGGGGGTTTGCCCCCCTGCTTATGTGTAGTGTAGGTATGCAGATGTGTGGTGTTTTGTTCTTGTGTGTTTATTTGTTTTAAAGTGTGGGTGTTGTGGTTTATGTGTGGTGTGGTGTATGGTGTGTGTTCGGGATTTGTAGTTTTGGGATTGTGAAGGTTTGATGTTTGAAGGTTTCGCCTTTATGATCACGAAATACTGAAATTTGAGATTTCAGTATTTCACGATTATATAGTGGAACCATCTCTTCATATAGTCCAGAGAGGTACATCTCAAGTAATTCACCCCATCATGAACTATGACAGAATCTTAATGGTACTTGTTGAGTGACATGAGTGCCATGGTATCATACACTTGTATGTATATTGTTATATATTAGGACATGTGTTGTTGTTGTAGTGGAGCAGATCAACCATTGACACAGTTCACATACCACCATCACATTGTCATTTGCAGTATGGTATAGGTGTGCATGTGTCTGCATACCATCATTAAATGTTCTGTGACACACATCAATATAAATTCATATTGATTACATGGTCACTTAAGTCTTGTCTCATACATATGTTTTTTATGCTGTGATATACACGGCCAATGTATCCCATTTTGATAGAATTGCAACCTTGGGGAATTCATTGTATGAACAGGTGTGTCACTAGGAGCAGGGATTATTGAGGGGGTTAGCAGCCCATTGTGTGACTATTATTATTTGTATCATGAAATGTTCTGCATGAGTCACAAACAACTGATCTGCAATGTGTCCTGATATGGCATCAGGCTGCTCAGACACAGGCATATGTTATGAAATTGATGAGTACATTTGTATGACTGTGTGCATGGTACCAGTGTGTGGAATATGATGACTGCAGTTATATGTGTAGCTCTTTTCACAAATCTTGTATTACAATACAATTGAAATGTTAAGTGGAATATACAACTAAACACAGATAATAGTTGTACAATTGCATTCTCATAAAACCATCTATGATCACTTACAATCACATATGTTAATGTCAGCGACATGGGATTACTGGTGGTATTATTCTGATATTGTCCACAATTGTGCAGGCAGCACAGTGCTGCAGTGGTTAGCATTGTCACCTCACAGCAAGAAGTTCTCTGGTTCGGTTCTTAGCCGAGGTGCCTTCTGTGTGGAGTTTGCATGTCTTCCCTGCCTTTTCATGGGTTTCCTCTGGGTGCTCCAGTTCGATTCTCGGCTGGGGTGCCTTCTGTGTGGAGTTTGCATGTCTTCCCTGCCTTTTCATGGGTTTCCTCTGGGTGCTCCAGTTCGATTCTCGGCTGGGGTGCCTTCTGTGTGGAGTTTGCATGTCTTCCCTGCCTTTTCATGGGTTTCCTCTGGGTGCTCCATTTTCTCCAACATTCCAAAGTCATGCATCTGGAGACTCTTTTCCCGGGCTTCCGCTGAAAATGGGCTCTGTCCCAGTCAGACTTTCCTGGTAAAAACATGTTAAATAAATAAAATGTGCATGCTTTTTTTTTTACTGTTATTCATGAGCCTGTAACTATGTGTCTCATTTGGTTGAGACCTATTCTGACACTACAGATATATTCAGGCAACTCATTTTGTACAGCTTCACAATATGCACCTAACCCCTATTCTATATACCATCCCTGATAGATGTCCTCTCCATTGTTATTTCACTTTGTGTGACAGTCACATAATATGCATTTACTGTGCAGTCCGTACTGTATCATGTTGATATGTGATTAGGGTTCCTGCTACAACTGTCTTCATTGATATGCTCTCATCTGCTGTACATTGACATATTTCACCTGTCCTCTTTCCCCTGCTTCATTCCTAAAATTCATCTGTGTGTCCCTATTCAATGCACACACTTCCTCTGACTGTTTATTTTTAATGGAAGTCTATTTACTGTTACGGATCATTTACACAACTTTTGTTCAGTATGCCTGACACAGGTTTCTTCCACAATAGACTGTACTGTATGCACTTTCATATAATGTGTTGGAACTATATACATTACTTTATTCATACCACTGGTAATCTTTCTGGCAAACCACACAGACACGCTGACCTAGTTTGCTGCAGGTAAACAGGTTTATATGTCTGTTGCTGTCCTTGTTGTTCTACATGGTTTCTTGGCTGGCAGCACTGTTGCTAGCCATGAAACCATACTTATTTATGTTTAAACACGGTGCGCAGCATGAATATGTAATGCTGCTCACAGCACAAAACACATAAAATCCATGTAGACTTTGCACTAAGCCTACACACAGTTTATTGAATCTCCAGGCATGTCGAATTTATGTTATGAAGGAAGATGCTAAAAAGTGAATCTTCATTTTTCTTTCTTAACATTATAGAGAGAAATTGGTGTTATAATTTTGGGCAATGAAAACTGAAAAACTTAGACTGTGACTGAATCTGGAGATATATAATACTAAATGTAAGTTCCTGATTTTCTTATTTTTTTATTTATTATTTGTTAACCAGTTAGGTCGGCTGGTCCAAGGGGCCTTTTCAACCACTACCCAGGTAGTAATGCAAGCACAAAAAAATACAAAGCTTGAAATCATTACACAAATACACAAATACATATATAACAGATTAATGCATAAAATATATACATACCATATTAAAGCTTAACAAAGCGATAGATAGCCAAAATACTCATGTAGTCCACATAGGATTCCAATAAAAGTAAGTGAGCTGGAACAAACAGTTAGCAAATACATCGAATTTACAATTACCAAATACAGGAAATTTAAAATGTCAGTTTGAGGTGGGGGAATAGATACATGGAAAGATAGGTGGACAGACATAGATATTAACACACGTACACACCTCTCTCTCTCTCTCTCTCTCCATCTCTCTCTCTCTCTCTCACTATATATATATATATATATATATATATATATATATATATATATACACACACACACACACACACACACACATGTATGGAATAACAAACAAAGAACCACACCAGAAAGTATAAAACAAAAACAAGAAAATAACTAGTGTGATCACCAGGCCGTTAAGCATAAAATGAAACTTTTAATAAAACAAATCTTAAAAATATGAGATGAGCACTTTCAGGTTATACCAAACCCTTCTTTAGATTTGCCATAACTGAAACAAAGCATAATTAAGTAGGAATTGAGCAGCGAAAATAATATCTTCTTATGGGCACTGCCCTCTCCAAAATGAATCAGATTTTCCTAATTAGCCTGTGCCTTTCAAAGCCGGTTTCAAAGGTAAATGTGCATTCAAACCCAGTGGTAAATAGGCTTGCAATTCAGCAGTCCATTTCATCTCATTCTGTTGAGTTTTATCATACTTTCTCCTCTTCTAATATTCTCTTTAGTCATTTGCATCCTCATGAAAAAGAACCAATGGTCAGCATTATCACTGATATGTCCAACAAGCGGAGTTTTCAAATCTTGAAGCCTTATATCACTGACATGCATCAAGGTTCATAGATTATTACTAGGAGAACTGAACTTGTGGGTCATTTTAAGCCTAGCCAATTACCCCATGTGAGAATCCAATCCTGCAATTTGGGCCTGTAAGATAAGCACCTTAATGATAATGCCAACCTCCCACCCCAAAATTTGGTGACTGTTTGTGAGTCTGATATGTAAGGATCTACCCATCTTTCCATATAAAAACTCAAGCATAAATTACATGAGGCTATATATACTAAATGCTTCGTTCTGCAATCTGCATAAGTGTAGCATTTATATTTCTTGCCTGTGCAGGGGCGTATAAACTCATTCTGGGATTCTGGGATGAGATATGTTTGCAGCAGTTGCAGCTTATATATATATAGATAGGTATGTGTATATATATATATATATATATATATATATATATATATATATATATATATATGTATATATATATATATATATATATATATATATATACATAAATATATATACATATATATATATATATATATATATACACATCGCCAAAAATCCATTTTGCCGAAAATAGTACTGACAGTGTATCTGCCCTTTTTCCCACTGTAGTGCGATCTCAGAGTGAGAATATTAAAGTAGGGGGGTGTGGGGGCGTAGGCCCCCACCCAGTATAGTTTAATATTGTCTAGTATTGTTTTCTATTGAGCAGTCCCTAATAAAAGGATTAGTAAGTAGTTTATAACCTGAGTAGGTGGGGGGCTACACCCCCCTACTTTAATATTCGGATTGGATTGGACCCTATGTCAGAAATTTTCAGCAAAATGTCATAGACCCATATATATATATATATATATATATATATATATATATATATGTAATGTTTGCGCACACACACACACACATATATATATATATATATATATATATATATATATATATATATATATATATATTTATATATATATATATACATATATATATATATATATATATATACACACATTATATATATATATATATATATATATATATATATATATATATATATATATACATATAAGTGTTCAAAGCAAAGTAAGTATTCCAATTCACTGAAGTATAATTAAAATCTGCAAGAAAACTAGCATTAATTTCAATGGCAAGTGATAGAAGCTTGTTTACATAAGTCTCATGGGTTACTAGTGTCAATACAAACTGCCTAACTTCCACTCACAAATCACCTTGTCCAAATCAATGAAGTATACTTTGGGTATTTTAAAATAACATTTATTAAATATATTGTTGTTCTTATATGTGCTTCCTGTGTGAAAATACAAGGCCAGATGTCAAAGCTACAGTCAGAGAAATGCATTGCTAAATTCTGCCTCGGACACTGAGACACATACACACACACAGACACATATATGCACATGTGCTCAGACACTCTCACACATGTACAAGCAAACACGTCTGTCTCATTCGAAGTTTCTGTCATACACAACCCCTCCCCAGCTGTAACCAGGATAAAAACTTCTCAAAAGCTGACAACACCCTCCTAAGGGAGGGTATCAGCAGCTTCACACCACCGTCCCCCTCAGAGGATGCAGACAACTATGCTGAACAGTACGCCAGTGCAATATACAAGCACCTGTACAACTGCATGAACTCAGCGATACCCAACAGAACTAAAACCTGCTCTTGAAGGAAACACAAACCTGTCTGATGGACATCTTCTGTCAACAGGATTTACAATAAAAGGAAGAAACTGTTGTCCAAGGGTAAAAAGGAACAAATTCCAAATCGGAAAATCTCCATCCTCTGCCTCAACAAGCAAATTAGATCACTAGTGAAAAACTCCAAAGCCAATTATGAGTTGAAACTTGCCTCCAAAACAAAGGGAAACCACAAGTCCTTCTTTAGTTACATTAGGAACCTCCATGGCAAACTCCAAGATTGTTCTGAATTAGTACTTAATGGTACCACTTATACTAATCCTGCTGACTTAGCCAACCTACTAGCTGACAGGTTCAATGCAAACTTCACCCCCTTATTGCCCCCCAAAGGCCTAGTCGAAATCCCAATATTTGTCCCACACCTCACATCTCCATAGATCAAGTGTTAAAGTGCCTAACCAAGGCAAAGAACACAGCTTCCATAGGACCTAATAATATCCCAGGCTGTATTCTGCACCATCTTCAGCAAGAACTAG
>NC_056740.1:496031099-496058599 GCF_019279795.1 Protopterus annectens | reverse complement strand
TATCCTCTTTCAAACTTTCTGACAAAGACAGTCAGGATAAGGAGAGGCTGGGGGGAAACATTTATACTTTATTCTTGCTTTAGGGCCATAAATTATCAGACTCATATGACCACTTATGTTCTGGATCTCTTGTTTCAGCTTGGTGCAGGGTCTCATCAGATCTTCCTCACTCTGAAGGCAAGACTACTGCCCTTTTCTTACTGAGTTCCATTTTGTAGGTAGCCCATCACTGTATCCAACGTAGTAATAATGCATCTGATGCCTCTTCAGGTTCAGTTATGAGGGGGTATGCTTGGCTTCATCTGCATGTCTTACCTGATGATATTAAGGCCAGGCTCTTGGATGATCCTTTAGACAACTGCTACTGACCTGTTTAAGACTCTATAAGACAAAGGTGAAGTTAGGAGGGATCTTAAACAAATTTTAATTTCTTCTATTCCTAAATTCAAGAGAAACTGTCCTTCTAAATCTGCTTTTGTTTGTAGGCAACCGTATCAGCCCCTAAATGAAAAAGGGTCCCTAAGTGTATGTTCTCTGATAAACTCCCCCAGACTTCTAAGAATCAAAAGCCCCCTTATCAGGATAAATCTGCCTCCATCTGACATAGCTTCTCCTCCTCCCCTCATCCAGGTCCCCTTGTCTCTCAGGCGTTCTATGTTTCTCCTTGTCTGGCAACAGATTACTGGAGACACTTGGGTGCTTTCCATTATTCATCATGGTTATTTTATGGTGTGAAAATCCCTTACCCCTTCTCATGTCTTCCTCAACTTCGTCCAGACCACCTCCTTCAAGATGCTTTCCCTCTGGACTCGGTTTCCCATCTTGCTTCCCCAACATATCTAATTTCTCTAGACCTAAAAGCTGCTTATCATAATATACCCATTCACCCTCTCTTCAGGAAGTTTTTACATTTCTCTGTTTCTTCCTCTCATTTTCAGTTCAGTGCTTTGTCCTTTGGTCCTTCTATGACTCCAAGGGTATTAAGCAAATGCCTGGCCTCTGTGATAGTCTTTTGTAGGCTTCAGGGGATCCAAACATTCCAATATCTGGATGGCTTGCTTCTTCAGACTCCCTGCCAATCCCGACTTCTTCAGGATCTTCACTTTCCCATGCTCCTGTGCAGTTTGGGGTTCACCATCAATCTCAAAAAATCAATTCTGACTCCTTCAAAATACCACATTTTTCTGGGTTGAAAAATAAAAACAATTTTAATGTTGGCTTCTCTTCCATCTCTCAAGGTTGTCTCTGACAACCTACTTCCACCCTTTCTCTCATTCCTGCATGAAAATTTCTCAGAGCCTTGTGGTTCATGACATCTATCATCCCCATGACTCCCTTTGCCAAGCTTCAAATCAGGAAGCTTCAATGGTACTTCAAAGCGGTTTGGCTTCAACATTTGACATTGCCACCATCTAGAGTTTCCAAATTCTGTACTGCCTTGTCTCAAACTCGAGTTTCATTGGTGGCTTCAGCAAATCTTTCTCTCAATACAGGCCTTCCTTTTCAGACTCCTACCCCTACTCAAGAGCTTTTTATAGATGTTTGCAATCAGGGGTGGGAAGCCTCATTCAGCAGTCTGAAGGTTCAGGGTCTCTGGTCCCTTTATCAGTGGTCAGACCACATCAACATAAAAGAGATGAGGACACTATTTCTGGCTCTACAGGCCTTCAATTTTCTTTAGTCTCCAGGCCCTCTAAAAGTCTTTACAGACCATATGACAATCATACCAATGAGGGTGGGGCACAAAGTCTAATTTTCTTTGCAGACTACCTCTTCAAGCATCAGACTTTGCTATCACCCATCAGATAGAGACAGTCTATATTCCTTCAGAACACAACCTCCTGGCAGAGTATCTGAGAAGGTCCAGGTCACAACCTAATGAATGGATGCTTCACAAATAGGTGTTTCTGGACATGGTACATTAGTGGAATGTTCCTCAAGTGGATCTTTGGCCTCCACTCTGAACTGATAACTTCCTTGATTCTTTTCCAGATTCCCAAGTTCTCTGACTTGGAAGGTGGACACCATGTCATTCTCCTGGAAGGGAATGTTCCTATATGCTTACCCTCCTCTTCCACTCCTTCTCAGGTCCCTACACAGCACTATGAAGGACTCCCCCAGAATCTTGCTGTTGACTTCCTTTTGGGCTAGACAGCACTGTTTTCACCTTCTCTTTCAGCTGGACAGGGGCTATCATCCTAAGTTACCTTACAAGATAAGGTGTCTCAAATTCACCCTCATTTGTCTACTCTTGAATTGACACTTCAGATGATAGGATTTTGATTTGTTGTAGTCACCACTTTTCTGAGGATGTGCTTAGGGTTCTGCAGGAGGCCAGGCAACCCACTACCAGAAAATCCAATATGGCTTTTATATATTCCAAAATGGAAGATCTCTTCTCAATGGGGTTCCCTTTGGTCCTTTCTTACTTGTGTGAACTGCTCCATGCTGATTTAGCATATTTTTTGTTAAAGCTTACTTGTCAGCAATCTTTGCTTTTCTGCCCTTGAACCTGCAGTTGGCCTCTCATTTTGTGATTTGAGGTCAAACAATTCCTTAAAGACATCCTTCATATCAGGCTCCCAAGAAAACCAATTCCTCCATCTTGGGACCTTAATTTTGTCCATGACAAGCTAATTTAGTTTTTCTTCTCCTAGCAAATTGTACCTGGAAGACTGTTTTGTAGGTGGCTCTTACTTCAGCCAAGAGAGTTTCTGACCTTCATACTCTGAAGGCAGGTCCTCCACTTCTGATTTTTCATAGACAGTGTGTCTTTGCACACTAATCCTTCTCTTATTCTAAGGTGGTTAACGAGTTGTCCCTCAGTCAGTCTATCCAGCTGACTTTTTCCTTCTCACAATCTGCTAGTTTGAAGGTTCTTCATACCTTGGATCTACATAGACAGTTTAGATATTATTTGGATAAGACTAATGTGAACAGCTTTTTGTTTCATTTAATACCAGGAATTGGGCTGGCAGTTTCTAGGAAACATCTCCTCTTGGATTTCTAAGGACACAGACTTCTGTTTGTCATTCCTGTCATGGTAAACAACTTTTGGCTTCAGTTTAAGCTCATTCTATGACAACACTAGCCTCTTCTGGATATTTCTTCAATGGTCTGGAAACTGGATCAATTTTAGAAGCTGCTACTTGGTCATCTGTCCTCACTATTACTAAACATTATAAGTTGGATGTCACTTTCAGAGGCAGGGCAGGATTTGTAAGGGCTACCCTTCATGGGTTTTTGGATGGTTCCTCTGTGCCTTCATCCTCCCGTCCTTTAACATAGCTTTGTAGTCTTCCATGTGATGAATACTGCAACAGATTGCAACATATTACAGTTGTGTAAGATCATACCATAACAGTTTTCACTGCTGAAGCATTCCATCCCTCCCTCCTGTCCTCTTTTCTTTTTTATCTGTTGGGTACACTCTACTGCCCAAGGGGTATTTTATTTTTCTTGTCTTATTCCTCTTCCCTCCTGGAGGCACATTTCTACCTTTACCCTGGAGTTACTCTAGTTCTCTGGAATACCGAGTGTGCATGCAGCACTATAATGTCTAATGCCTGTGGGGGGTGGGGGTGGGGGGGCATATGACTGATGTATGACACCTGGAGGATGTAAAGGCACTGACCGGGCATTGGGATGTCTTTGGAAGGAGATCTCACATGTAACGAATACTGCAACAGTGATAAGGAAGGACATCTGCAACAGTAAAAAGTAGGATACCTACTGTTTTGGTAAGATCTTACACAACAGTGCTTTATTCCTGCCCAGCTATCTGACAAACATTTAGGAAACCTGCATCACACAATTCTAGGCATTACAAAATGCAGCAAAAGGCATGTATTGCCATGCATTGGTTAATTATGTATGTGTGGACAAAAGAGATAAATTAGAATTCTGCAATTTGTTGCATGATTAAAAAGGAGAATCCAAAACAGGAACTCAAAACATATGATATTCATTTATTGTAATGGCTAAAACTGGGTATAGACTGAGTTTAGTACAAGAATATTTATGGAAACGTGTTAATCATGGCAGAGCAGTAATCCAGCTGGACCATTTCTAGGCTCATCCCAGGATGAAACAACCCAGGAAGCAATAAACATTAAAGAACTATCAGTTGTAAAGTAAGAGCAAGGAAGAAGAGAAATGAAGCCATGGGTGTATGCAACAACAATAGAGATAATCTTAAATTATGGTGATACAAGATATTAGCCTGAAAAGTAGGCATCCTGAGTACCTGTACACTGACATAATTTATTTTTTTAAATCACTTATTTTACATTTGTTGACTGGGGAAGTCTGGCTGGGCACAAAGACCCCTTTTCAGCAGAGGCCCAGGGGAAAGCTCCGGTACATGCAGAACAAACAAAATCTTTATCAACAATATCAGGCAGAATGCAAGAAAAATATATATCACAATGTCAAAGTAGATAACATAGTAACTCTATGTACAGTAGTAAGGCTTTTTATACTAACTATGTTCTATAAAGCATCATCACAAGAGCCAACCAGAAACCCAGCCTAAAAAGTGAAGTGTATGAACTCCTGAAAGCAAGAAATGCTGCATTAAAGTCTGGTGATAAAGAGGGTCTCAGATTGGCCAGATCTCAATTAAACAAAGGTGTGAGGGAGGCCAAATGCAAATATGGTCAGAAGATAATGAGCCACTTCTCCAAGCAAATGGACCCCAGGTGCCTGAGGCAGGGCATCCAGTCTGTAACAGATTACAGGTCCCCATCTTCACAGTGTGATGATGATACAGAATTCCTAAACAAGCTCAACATCTACTTCGGTAGGTTTGAGGAAGGGTACAAGACAGCAGCAGAGAGAATCACCAACAACCAGAAAGAGGAAGAGCTCAGCCTCAATCCTGCTGATGTCAGAAGGACCCTATGAAGCGTTAACCCCAGAAAAACAGCTGGACCTGATAACATTCTCGGAAGAGTGAGAGACAGTGCGGACCAACTAACAAATGTGCTCATAGACATCTTTATCAACTCATTGAGTCAAGCCATTGTGCCCAAATGTTTCAAGTACACAAACATTATACCACTGCCAAAGAAGTTAACAATGGCTAGCCTAAATGACTTTTGTCCCATAGCTCTCGCCTCCACTGTGATGAAATGCTTTGAGAGACTGGTCAAAGATGTAATAATGTCCAAACTACCTGCAGACTTCGACCCCCTCCAGTTTGCATACTGACCCAATCTCTCCACAGGAGATGCTATTTCTTTGGTACTCCACTTATCACTGGACCACCTGGAGAACAAGAATAGCTATGTGAGGCTACTTTTCATCAACTTCAGTTCAGCTTTCAATACAGTCATCCAGCAAAATCTGATCAGAAAGCTGGTTCAGCTGGGCATCAGCACTCCACTATGCAAATGGATTCTGGACATTCTTATAGACAGACCCCAGAAAGTGTGCATAGGCAAGAATACATCAAAGAGCATCACCCTGAACACTGGAGTCCCACAGAGATGTGTTCTAAGCCCCCCTGCTTTTTACCATACTAACCCACAACTGTACTGCCAAGCACAGCTCAAACGATATCATCAAATTTGCAGATGATGTGACAGTTGTGGGCCTCATCATGAATGATGACAAGACAGCCTACAGAAATGAGGTGAATCACTTCATAAGTTGGTGTTCTAGCAATAATCTTGTACTAAATGTCAACAAGACCAAAGAAATAATTAATAAAGTATATTGAATATTATACATTTTTGTTACTAATTTCATATATTTTATTAATTCTTTTCCCTCCTTTGTTCAGGTCAGTTGTACATAGTGCATATAAAAGTTTATAATACTTGCTTATTGGTGATTGTATTGTTAAACATTATATTATTTAGAAAATAAAAAAGTATTTGAAAAAAAGACCAAAGAAATAATTGTGGACTACAGGAAGAGCAACAGAGAGCACGCTCCACTCGTAATCAACGAATAAAGAGTTGACAGAGTACAAAGCACAACATTTCTGAGGGTGCACATTGCAGAAGACTTGATGTAGTCAGCCAACACAAATGTCATCATTAAGAAGGCACAACAATGGCTTCACTTCTTGCAATGGTTGAGGAGAGCAAACCTACAATCAACGGATCTCACAATCTTCTACAGGGCACTATCAAAAGTATACCGACAAACAGCTTTACAGTATGGTATGGAAGCTGCTTTGCTTATGAGCACCAGTCCCTCCAGAGGGTGGTGAAAGCAGCTGAGAGGATTATCAGGAACTCCCTCCCATCCATACAAGACCTGCCCATATCCAGATGTCTCAAAAGGGCAAGGAAAATAACCAGGGATAGCACTCATCTTGCATACAAACTGTTCATAGGTTCATAGGTTCATAGGTAGGTACTAGGCTATCTGCCCTAGGGCATTTATAAGCCTAGCCAGAATGTGTTGGCTTTTGCCTCCCTTTTAGATTTGATTAGATGCCTGTGCCTCTGTCCAGCAGGGCTATAGAAGTGATCCCAGGAGTAAATTTACGATTTCCCATCCATTCGTCAAGATTTCTCTTGAAGAGGGTCAGTGAGGGGCTCTGCCTAACATGGACTGGGATTCTATTCTAGAGCGAGGGGAAGCCTCTAGGATATTAATCTATCCCAACAGCATGTCCTATTTATTGTTGTGCTGAGATTTAAATCCCTGGAACATGTAGCTCTAAGGGATTTGGTTTTCTTGAGGTGGAGCATGTCCATTAATTCCGGGTTAGACATGGCCTTGTACATCAGGCAGAGATCAACTCTGAGTAGGCGGTAAGCAACTGACTAGAGCTGGAGTTTCTTTAGTCGAGCTGTATAGGGCATCTGTTTGAGGCTCACGATCCTCTTGGTGAGGTACTTCTGGGGTCTTTCCAGCTGTTGCAGGTGTTGGGTAAGGTACATCCCAAATGGGGCATTGTATTCTATTATGGGCCTGATGAGCAATGAGTAGAGGGGCACAATGACCTCTCTTGTTCTAGATGTGAACCCTTTCATGATTAGGTGGGCTATATAGAAGGTTTTTCTAACCACTTTGGCAATGTGATTATCAAAGGAGAGGTTGCTATCTACTTGGGTCCCCAGATCCCTAATTACATCTTCCGTACTTAGTGGATTACCACCTATGTGATAGTTCGTGGGTACTTTGTTTTTCCCAAAGGGGATGACTATGCACTTTTTGGCATTTAGCTTGTGGCCATGGTTCTGACACCAGGTATTCATCTCCATAAGACACTTCTGGAGGATGTCTGTGTCAGCCGGAGAGTCGATTATGGCTCCCAGTTTGCAATCATCTGCGAACTTGGTCATCCATAGTCCTCCCGTACTTGCCTGTACCTCAGAAAAGTATATACCGAACAAGAGGGGTCCCAGGACTGAGCCCTGTGGGACACCACTTGTAACCGGTTTGGAGTCGGACATGGCACCCCCAACTCTGACCATGTGAGTTCTATCCATGAGCCAGTTTGCAACCCATCTCATGACATAGGGGTTAATGTTTAAGCTGGTAATGCCAGAGTGGGGTATTATGACAAAGGCCTTTGCGAGGTCTAGGTAGGCCATGTGGACTACCTTTCCCTCATCTATGGCCTTGGTAACTGTTTCAAAGAAGTCTACTAGGTTTAAGAGGCAAGATCTGCCTTTAACAAAGCCGAATTGGGTAGGGTCCAGTGTCTATAGGTTCCCAATGTCTTTGTTTATGAGATCCATGGTGATGTGCTCTATAGCCTTGCAGACCAGGCTAGTCAGGCTTATAGGGCGGTAGTTCCCGGGATCCATTGTGGTGCCACCTTTGTGGAGCGGGATAACTGTTGCTGTACGCCATTCTTTCGGTACATATCCTGTAGTTAGGCTGAGTTTGAACAGTGAATTTATGTGAGAGTTTAGTTCTTTTTGGAGCTCATGTAAGATACAGACTGGGATACCATCCGGTCCCATTGATGCTGTGTTTTTGGCTTTGGAGAGGGCTGTTTTCACCTGTGTATCTGTGATGTCTGGGGGTCTACATTCTTCTGGGATGGACACAGGCTCTCTTGGGTGTGAGGGGGGGTAAAGTTTGCACTGAACCTGCCAGCCAGGATGTTGGCAATGTCAGTGGGTTCAGTGTATTTTTTGCCATTTTGCACCAGCTCAGAGCAGATCTGAGAGTTGCCACCTAGATTCTTGACATAGCTAAATAAGGCCTTGTGATTATCTTTAGAGTCTTTGGTGATTTTTCTTTCAAAGCTGGCCTTAAATGATTTTATGAGGGATCATAGTTTCTTGCTAATACTGATCAGGGATGCCTTCCCTTTTTGTAATAGTTTCCTCCTTCTGTTGTATAGCTTACTTATGGCCGGGGTCCACCAGACTGGTCTCCTCTTTTTGACGGAGTGAGTCTTGGTTTTACTTGGGATGGCTTGATCCATGCATTCCTGTAGGTTCTCTGTACCTCTGGTGTGGAACATTTCTCACTTGTGCGAATCGAGGTGACAATAAAGTTTATTTTAACATTACTTTGACATTGACAAAAGATATAGTTAAATGACTATGCAGTAGGATAAACATCACAATACAGAGTACTGAGTTTCTTACAAAGGGTGGCTAACAAAAGGTTGATTTAATTATAAAATATAAATGAAATGAGTGGCAAAAGATTTACAAGAGGCATAGGCAGATGGTAGGGAGGTTGAAAACACAGTGATGGTAACAGAGTCGAGAGCAGCAAAAGTGTAGTGCAGTAAGAGGAAGAAAACAAAGGTGTTATCCTTATCCTGGAGACGATAGAATCAAAGAATACAATGTTTTATGTAGAAAATAGAGTGCAATGAACAAAGTATTTAGAATATGTATAGAACAAAAGAGAGAAGATAATGGAGCAAAGACCAATGAAGAAGAATGAAAACTCTTACGACTAAATTAGCATTTCAGTTTTCCCAGGTCATGTATAAACAATTAGACGACATGCACACCTTTAGAAGAAACAGAAGGCTTATTTAAAAACATGCCTGATAGAAAGGTACATCAAGTGACTCCATAAACAAATCAGGAATCATAAAAGGACTTAGGAATCCACATGAAGAAGCTTATTGCAGGATGGCGCACTAGCTCAGTTGGCTAGAATGTTGCGCAGGTAATACCCAGGTGACAAGTTCAGGCCCTATGTCAGACAGCTTTTTGCAAGCAGAATTGCCCACAGTCATTTCTGGGGTTGACATTTGTGGTACAGAAGTAAGCATTCCTCTTTATACAGCCCTCACCTACCCAGTTAAAGAATATCGTACCCTGTTCTTCCACCTACTCAAATGCCACCTGATGCAATTAGAGAAGAGATAGCGATTCCCCACATAAACACTCAACATGCTTCAAGGTTTGTCTTATAGCATACCTTTCAACTATTCAGATTTTCAAAGAATTTCCAGATTTTTATCTTATATTTTTGGTCTGTTCCTCATAAAATGTGTAGTTTTCTGGCAAATGTTGAGGCATGAAGTCATTAAATAATGATGAACATTTGAGTTTCAGACTTTATATCCTTTAGAAAATGCATAGTAATGCAAAACCTGTTATTCTATCAACTTTCTAAATCTGCTAGAGCAATATTTAAAATCTGTCCCTGATTTTGGGCCTTTGTCCCCCAATTATTTTTGGGTTTGTCTAGATTTTGTATGCTAAGAGGTTGAAATGTATGTCTTATAGTGAAATATTACTGCATCTCTTTCTGCCTGTTACATTGCATTCTTTAAAGAGACCTGCGCTCAAAAATATAGTGCATTAAAGGTCCCCTTACTATTTAAACCCCTTTGTTTGCAATATCTGACTTAAACCTAAGAGGCCACTAAGCTCAGTAAAAATTGATATCAGTCATATTATGAAACTTGACAACTTCATTGTTGGAAGAATTTTATACCAAAGGAATAAAATCCCCTCTCTCAATTAAACTCACCCTTCAATTCATAGCTTCAAGAAGGGAATGAATGACTACATCTGTTCCCGTAAATTTTAACTTGGGATCTTAGCTCCTTGATGGCCACTAGACCTTGAGCTTGTTCTCCAAGCCTATAAACATGTTATCCAAATCCTGATTCAGTTCTTAATGAGCTCTAAACAAGGACTACATCATACTTTAGTCAATGATGTTGCTACTCTGAGTGTGCTAGCCAAGCCAATAACTGTATAAGAATGTATAGTAGCAGTAAATATTCACATTATGGCCACCTCAGGAAGAAATCACCTAGATATCATGGAAAGTACATAAATCATTTCTATTTAATTGTGTGAAAGCTGTCTGTTCATGTGATTCACATATTTAGATGCAGCATACAGTAATCAGTATATGGTAAATGTGATCTTATCTTTAACAATTTGTGTGAAAGGGACGCTAATGTTCAATAAAAGTGAATGTCCCATTCAAGTCATGAAATTAGTGTAGCATGCCTTTAAAGCAGAGTAGCTAATGATGTAAGTCATGTATTACTTGCACATTTAACCAACAGAGCTAGTGTGCGGTGGAACTGAATCAGTCTTCAGTAAAATGCAAGGAGCTCTTGTTTATTGCTTCTACTTAACAATCCTGTTACCGTATACCTTTAATCTTCGTGAAGACCTAACTGGCTATATTGAAAGAGAACTACTTAAAGAAAAATTCTGTACTACCGTGGCCTAATCAGCTCAACAGGCCGGATGACAGTAATGATTAACTCGGTGGTTTGTAAAGCAGTTTGCTTGTGCAGAACTCAGCGAACCACATTAAATGAATTAGAAATATAACCTGCTGGCTATCTACTGTATCAACATCTCTGCCTTTGATTTATACAATAATGTAGTGTGTTTGGTAACACAATATAAAACCAAGTGTTCAGTCTGTGTCTGTCTCTTTGAACTATGAGTGTGTAAGCTGATGCTTCAAGAGAACTTTGGGATCATGATTGTGTGAAAGGGACAAAGAAAGAAGTCGTCTTTTGCTTTGAATTATTAGCTAAATAAACAAGAAATATAAATCTAACTTACTTTTCTCTTGTCAGCCTGATAAATTGCAAACAGCTTTTTCATGCAAGGCATCCAGCACAGAAATTCATTTCTTTTCCATTCACCTAGAACTGATGAATTGCTTCTGTTATTGAAGCTTGGAAAATGAAGCACTGAATAATGTGAAATAACTGCATAAAACTATTGGGAAGCATCTAACATACTGCTATAAAACACTTAGAAAAATGTAATAAGGCAAAGACCTCATAAAGAGAACACAGAGGCAGAGAGACACAGATGAGCAGGCCTTGGATAATAAACCCTTTAGAGCTTTGCACACTTTTCTTTGTATCCCAGTTTCTAACCAGTAGCCTCTCGAAAGAGTGAATAGGAGCTACAAAACCTCTGCAGACTGGAATTAGGGTGCTACAGTTTTCCTGTAGTCAGTGCTCAGTCAAAGCATATGGGAAGGTTTAAGCTTTACTCTACATCAATATCACTTAGCAGAAACTATAGCAGATAATGATGTAAACGTCTAAGATGCTGAGAAATGTCATTTCTGCTAATTCCCTTCCATCAACCCTCTCCCTGTGTAAGTCTCAGCAGGTAGTAGAGAAGAATTGCTGTTTATTGTGAACAGGCAGCAGTTTTAGTCCAAAACGTAGCGACAAATGTCGATGTAAGTAACAGCGTGGAAGCGGTGACTATTAGCGAACTCCCAGTGCTTTATTCTGTGTGCACAGTCAGAGGGCATAAGGCTAATCATCAAGGGCTTGGATGTTCTTGTTTTTGAAAATAATCAATGCAACACTACATCTATGCATGGGTGAGTTAGTTGCTTTTATGAAATCGCCTTCCATTATACTTACACATGAAAGCAACCTAAGTGATACAGTGGTATATCCATATATTTTAGTTCTGCCTGTTTGTATGCAGTACTGTCTGCCTTTGTATGATTCTTTCAATTATATCAAAGGCTCATGGTGTGAAACAGAAGGCAGAAAAGGATCCATTCAATAGCTTGTATATTAAATAAATAAAATAGGTAATAAGGTGCAGCTGAGATTATGCTAGTAAACAAAATGAATTTAATTTTTAAATAATTACTCCTGAAGGATTAACAAATTATAAGTTATTATCATGTGCAGTAGATGCCCACATCTACAGAATTACTGGATCTTATTTTAAATTGTTCTTTGCGGTAGCGTTGTCACCTCACAGTAAGACGAGATGCTGTCCAGTTCGATTCTCAGCTAGAGCGTCTTCTGCGTGGAGACATGCGTGAATGGGCGTACCTTCTTCGTTGAAGGTTGTGCGTCAGGCCTGGCAAGCCGGTACGTAAAAATCAACTGCCAATCATTAGCGGACCGGTCACTGGAGTTCCGCTGTGGCGACCCCTAACCGGGAAAAGCCGAAAGACACAAACAAACAAACAAACAAAATTTTAAAGTGTTCTTTATTTTATATTGACAGAAGTAGATAGAAATATACTAAGAAGTATTACAAGTGTATAATCCCGCAGTTGAAGAATAAGTAATAAAGGGTAATGTAGACATAAGCCAATGTTCATTAGGAAGATGTACTGTGTGACACACGTGTAAATTCGATGCAGCAGAAATGGCAGTTCTGTGTGTCCATGACAAATGGACGTCAGACAAAATGACATTATGTAGGGGAGTATAAAATAACACCAGGTGTATCAAGCAAGGAAGGCTTGTAATGCATGAACAAAAGTGTAAATACAATTCAGAGACAACATATTGTACATTTCAAGTTACAGAGGTGAAAAAAGCACATTCTAGAACATTTGGATGAGAGGAGTGTCACTGAACTTCAATGAGTCCCAGTGAAATTTTCAGTCCACTAGGCTCAGGGAGCCCATTTTCAGTGGAGGCCCGGGGAGAAAAGCTCCGCATTACATAGTTTAGTTACATATACAATCATAGTAAAGAAGACACACTTACAATTTCCTTTCATGCTAGAGAACAGGAATAAATTCTTTGGTTACATAGTACCTAAATAGGATGGCAGTGGTAACTTCATTGAGAGAGAGAATAAAGACTTGGAAGGAAAAGAGAGGAAAAACGTACAATTATGTTATTTACAATATGTACATATATGTTAGGTTAGTTTGTATGTTATTTACAATATGTACATTTATGTTAGGTTAACTTGTATGTTATTTACAATACGTACATTTATGTTAGGTTAGCTTGTATGTTAATTACAATACGTACATATATGTTAGTTTAGCTTGTATGTTATTTACAATATGTACATATATGTTAGGTTAGCTTGTATGTTATTTACAATACGTATATTTATGTTAGGTTAGCTTGTATGTTATTTACAATATGTACATATATGTTAGGTTAACTTGTATGTTATTTACAATACGTACATTTATGTTAGGTTAGCTTGTATGTTATTTACAATATGTGCATTTATGTTACGTTAGCTTGTATGTTATTTACAATACGTATATTTATGTTAGGTTAGCTTGTATGTTAATTACAATATGTACATTTAAGTTAGATTAGCTTGCACTCAGAGTTACATGGGAGTTTAAGGGGAGGATAGATTATTAGGCTAGGTGGGGAGAGTGCAGTTGCATTTCCTGTTAGAGGAAAGGTAGGAGTGTAGCTGAGTTTTAAAGTTTTCAAAGTTTTCACAAGTCCTTAGAGAGGAAGGAAGATAATTAAATTTTTTGCTAAGGAAAAGGATAGCAGAAGCTGACCAGCAGGACGGTTGAGTTTGCGGACAGTGATTAGGTTTTGGTGAGTAGAGCTTAGAGTTCTCTGAGGGGTGTAAGGTTGAAGGATGTTGGTTAGTGCTGGGCACTTAGTAGGTTGAAAAATTAGTCTGTGGGCTGTAGTAATTTGGTGATAGTCAAGATGGTTGGAGAGTTCAAGCCAATTTAACAAATGAAGGGCAGAGCAATGATGGGAGGAGAATTTGGCTTTGGTGGCAAATTTAGAAATCTGATTATAACAAACATCCAATTTGGAGGAGAGAGAGGCAGATAGATTTGTTAGTAGAGGAGTGCCATACATTAGTGAGGGGAGTAGATAGGTAGTGGCAAGAGTTTGTCTGGTGGAAGGAGAGAGAAAGTGGATGTTTCTGTATAGCATACCAAGTTTTATATGGGTTTTCTTAATGTTTTGCTGGATGTGAGTGTCAAATTTTAGGTGTTCATCAATAGTAACCCCAAGTAGTTTAGCGAAGGGAACAACCTCTATAGTAGAGTGTTTTGGCTAATAATTAGGAATGAGTTTTTATCAAGAGGGGAAGCTTCTGAGGGAGAGAATAATAGTATTTTGGATTTGTTGGCATTTAGCGAGAGGTGGTTTTGGAGCATCCAGCTTTCAGTGGTGGAGAAAGCAGTTTGGGTCACTGTTTGAAGCTCTAAGAGGTTAGAGGCACAGCAGACTAAAGATGAATCGTCTGCATATTGTACAATTTTGGTGTTGGGTATGGCTTTGTGGAAATCATTAATAAAGATGTTGAATAGCATTGGACCGAGTATGGATACCTGGGGTACCCCAGTGGGGGTAGGAAGGAAGGTTGATGTGCCTTTCCCCCATTTCACAGCTTGAGACCTGTCAGTGAGGTAGCTTGAGAACGAGGATAAGGTATTCTGGGAGAGATTAAAGTTAGAAAGATGGTTCAAGAGATGGGTGTGGGAGATGGTATCGAATGCCTTGGACAGATCTAGTAGAACTGTTGATACTATTTTTGCAGAGTCACGGGCAAGATTTATTATGTCTAAGAAGGAGAGAAGGGCAGTGATAGTACTATGGCCAGGTTGGAAGACATGTTGGCTTGGAGTGATTAGTCGGTGATTGGCTAGGAATGGTATAAGCTGAAGGTGGATGCATTTTTCCAGACATTTTGAGATTGGGGAGAGGATAGCTATGGGGCGGTAGTTAGAGATTCTATTGTTTTTGCCTCCTTTATGGAGAGGTAGAATAAAGGCAGCACACCATAACCATAATTTGGGCACATAAGATTCCTGCATGGATCTATTGACCAAGATGCTAATGGGGAGAGCGATACCATCTGCGGCTATTTTTAGGAAGGAAGATGGGGTATTGTCAGGGGCATTGGAGCATGGTTTTAATTTAGAGAGTATTTTTTTTATGTGGGAGGTTGAGATGGGTTTAAGTTCAAATATTGGAGGAGGACTGGGGGCAGAGGATGGTGTAGGGGATGAGGAAGATTGGATAGGTTGAGGGGAAGGGTTATTGTTAGGGAAGGTCTTGGTCAGTTCTGCTATGGAGTTGGTGAAGAAGGAGTTGAATAGAGAGGCTATTTCAGGATCAGATTTGCTGGTGTCAGGGCAAGGGTTGTTTTTGGTACCTGGGTTGAGAAGAGAATTAATGGAATTCCAGAAATGTTTGGGGTTTTTTGATTGGTTAGACTGGAGTTTGATATAGTAGGACTTTTTGTCTCTGATGATTTGTTTTTTAGTGAGGTTGTGGAGTTGTTTATATTTAAGAAAAGTTTCTGGCTGCTTGTTTTGAAGGTATGTTTTCCAAGATTTATCTCTTTGTAGCATACGTTTTTTGGTATCTTTGGTTAGTCATGGGGCGGTCTTGGTTTTACTCTTTTTGTTCTTGGTGGAGCTAGGGAGTTGAGGACGTTTAAGAAGGCTGAGTTGAAAAATTCTACAGCATTGTCTAGTGGAAGAACTTTTAGGGGGTTCCAGTTTGTTTGTTTTAGGGAGTCAGAGAAAGTAATGGGGTTAAAATTTGTGAGGTTACGAGTGTGAATATATTGGTGTAGGTGAGGAGAGGAGTGGGTAGCTCGGTGTATGAAAGCTGGCAAGTGGTCTCCTATAGGGTCAGGTATAATGCCAGAGTTTAGGACTTTATTAGGATGGAATACTAGGATCCAGTCTAGTGTGGTACCTGGGGGTTTGTTTTGTTGGGTCTGGTAATGGAGTTAGTTAGTTGGGTATAGTTAAATAGATTGATGGATATGGTGGGATTAGAGTTGTTGACTTTATTCCAACTGATATTTACATCTCCAAGTATGAAGGTCTCTAGCTTAATATTGGTAGAGGTCCAGATGAGAATTTCTTCAATAGTAATGGGGTTATTACCAGGGGGGATTTAGAGGACAATGATACAAATGTTTTTGTGGTTATTTATTTTTAGTAGGCCTATTACTAGTTCTGCATCATTGAATGGAGGTATATGATTGGGGTAGGGTGTGATGGATAGCAGGTTAGAGTAGATTAAGGCTACCCCACCCTCTTTTCTATTTAAGCAATCGTGTCTGAGGGATTGGAATCCAGAAGGGAGGATTTCAGAATCACAAATATGAGGTTTTAGCCAGGTTTCTGAGATGGCTACAATGTCGGGTAGATTGTAGTTTAGCCAAGCATGAATGTGGGCTACTTTATTTCTTAAATTTTGGGCATTAATGGTGAAGAATTTAAGGTATTTATAGCTGGTTTTATTACTTGTGACAGGGAGATTGGGACTAGAGGAAGTATTTGGTCCAGGATTTGGGTGTATTTCCCCTGCTAAGCAGATGTAGTTGAGGAAGGGTAGTAGTATTTTTGATTTAGTCTTAATAGTTGTGGACAGTTAGGTATTAGTTTAGGTTTGTAGTATTTAATTGAGGGGGGAAAAAGTTTTATCCTGAATTAATGGAGTGGGTTGGGTTGAACTAGAGAGGCAGATATGTTGTGGAAGTGTGTTTTAGTGGGATGAGGAAGAAGGTTGGGAGTGGGAGGGTATGACAGGAAGGAGGGGTGGAGTTGGTTATAGGAGTAGGAGGTAGCATGGTACAAAGGGAGTAAAAATAGAATGCAGATAGATGGGGTGAGAATGGTTTGAGGTAGAAGACAAGGCACGAGAGGAGAGTATATGTGTATATTAGCAGTATAAAATGAGTAGGGCAGAGTGTATATGTGTATAGATGGAGTAAAAATGGATGTTTATAGGGACTTTGATGGGCGGAGTTGGAGTGGTTGTGATTGACAGGTGGAGGTAGAGAGGGGAGGGTTACAGAGTGGACATAATTGGCTGGTTGAGGGAGGGAGGAGTTTGGAGTTGAAATAAATGTAAGAGTAGTGGGGGTGTGTGGGAAGTGGGGGCAGGGTAGGGGAGCGGAGTGAGCCAGTAGGGCGAACAGTGCGGGAAGAGCTGGAGAGAAGGTGGCTGGCAGAAACCAATCAGCCAGCTGTAGCTGAAACGTGGGAACTTAGGGGAAGTGCAGGAACAGCAGAGGTGAGTCCAGTTTGGGGAGTGTGGGGGGGAGAAAGGCAATAAAACAATGTACAAGTCAAAGCAGGCCAGTGGGGTAAATATGCTACGAGAGTGGGGCATTGCTTGAGAGAAAACAGAAAAATGATATAAGTGATCCTTACACTATAAGTGGCTGAGTAGTGCCACCTAGTGGCAAAATGTATAAAATATAGCTTGGTGGGTAAGGGAATTAAGGGACAAAGAAAAAAATGCTGTAGCCTGCTTAGCAAGTATGGGGAAAAGCACAGACACTATGGTAATTGTATAATATAAAGTTAGTTAAATGTGGAACCCAGCAAGGAACAGAGGTAAGATTTCAACTAAGGGAGGGACTAAGACACGGTTAGGTGCTAAACGTAATGTAGCAGCAGTACCAGGGCACTGGCTCCTGTAGCTTAAAAAAGTTAGGTTAGGCTGTAATAGGTCTTGTGGGGGAAGGGGAGGACAGAATAGACCAGAAAAAGTGGTGGATAGCCAATAGCATGATGAAAAGGGCTGGCCTTGATTAGGCTGCAATTGTTCTTGTGGGGAGGGGGAGGGTCAGACTAGACCAGAAAAGTGGTGGATAGCCAATAGTATGATGAAAAGGACTGACCCTGATTTCACAGATATGCAAGTCTACAGAAACAATAAGAAAAGGCAGTAATTACTCTGACTTGCTTGTTTTGCATACCTGTCTTATTGAAATAAAATAAGCCAATTTTACCAAGGAGTTATGTGGAAATTAGGAAGACAAGAATTTATAAGAGAAAAGATTTAGCAGAAAAACAGCAGAGCATGCAAATAGTACAGCATATAAAGACAGATTGCAGTTAGAAGTACAGAATGGGGGGGGGGGGGACAACTAATGTCCTGAAACAATTAGGAAAATCAGTAGGTACTTTGGACTTACTTGTTTTGCATACCTTTCTTTTGATCTAAAATAAAAAAAAAAAACACTTTTAACCAGGAGTATGTGGGATTTAGAAAGACCACAATTTATAGGAGAAAGGGTTTAGTAATACTAGAAAAACAGCAGGGCTTTCAAATAGTTGAAACAGCTTGCAAAGGGAGACTGCTGCTAGGAAGTACAGTATGGGGAGGGGGCAAGCTAACGTCTGTGATGGAGTGTTTTACTTAAAAATAGAAATCAAACAAAGGCTAGCAACTAATTTTGTCTAGAGGATAAAACATACTTTCTGTACATTTTGAAGATAACTCTCATCCCAAGGTTGCCCAGTTCTGTTAAAGAGCACTGCAGGCCAATAGATCGAACTTGGCTTGACGGGGATCCAGGGAAAGTAGATTAAAAGGAGAAGTTTCTGTATATTTTGAAAATAACACTCATCCCAAGGTTGTCCAGTTCTGTTAAAGAGCACTGCAGGCCAATAGATCAAACCTGGCTTGGTGGGGATCCAGGGAAAGTAGATTAAAAGGAGAAGCTTAGGTATGAGCACTCCATCCAATGAGACAAGCAGCTACACCAAGAGGATTTAAAAAATATATATTTATCTGAGTAAGTAAACTGGTCCTTCTCAAACCATTCACTTGTTACTGGTACAAACTGATGTGCAGTGTACTTAGCACTGGGAGCAACAGGACTGCTACTTGATGGATGCCATCATCCTCCACCAGTTGTGTAATATTTCTTGTGGTACAATGGATTTCCATGAATACCACAGGCAGCCAGTCCTGCCTCAAACTAAAGTGAGGACAGCTGTTAGTATATTGCTATAAGATATCCTTGAAACCTGAATGTGTTACCATTGCAACTCTGCAATCATGAGCCTGTAGAATGCTGGAACACTTCCTTAGCTGCATGAATTAACAAGCTGAGAAACAGGTGTATATGGCCATAGCAAACATGGAGTAGTCACATGACATATGTAGCTTCTGTTGAATAAGATGACAGTCTAGTGTACCTGGTGCAAATTGCTGCACCATATAGACTTTAGAGCACCCAATCATGTGGATATCAATGTGAAGTAGTATGGTACCACTGCATGAGTAGACAAGTGCTGAATGACCACAGGGGAGATATCATGTACATATGCACCAAACCCTTAGGTGGTACATATGATTACTACATAGGAGGTACATTATGTGTGTACTCACCAAACACCTAGGTGGTACATATGATTATTACCATATGAGATACATCATGTATGCATGCACCAAACACCTAGGTGGTACCTATGATTACTACCATAGGAGATACATCATGTATGTATACACCAAACACCTAAGCAGTACATATGATTACTACCATAGGAGGCACATCATGTGTGTGTATACACCAAACACCTATGCAGTACATATGATTACTACCATAAAAAAACATTCTGTGTGCTTGCATCAAACACTTAGGCGGTACATATGATTACTACCATAGTAGATACATTATGTATGTATGCACCAAACACCTAAGCTGTACATATGATTACTACCATAGGAGGCACATCATGTGTCTATACACCAAACACCTGCACAGTACATATGATGCTACCCCAGGGGATATATCATATGTGTGCGCCAAACACATAGGTGGTACATATGACACTTAAATAAAGTAAGGGTTACATGGAAGCAAGCCTTTGAAAATTACTTATTTATAGATTAACATTTGTTTACCAGGAAAGTCCAACTGGGTTTTTAGTGGAGCCCCAAGAAGAAGAGCTCCAAGGTATAATATTAATGCAATCAATATTTACAAAAACAAATTTTGTACCTTTCAACTATCCAGATTTTTCCAGAATTGAGCCAGTCATTTTTTTTTGTAATTGTCTGATGAAATTCCTTGTAAATGCTTTTTGGAACAAAAGCGCTTACTTGCAGTTTGAAAAATAAATCCAGCACCTGTTTGTGAAGGCTTGAGCTTTTTTGTGTACTTCTTGGTTTCGTTTGGTTTTTGTACTTCTTGGTTTCGTTTGGTTTTGTGTTTTTCCAGAATGTCCAGATTCTTGTGTCATATTTTTTTTCTTGTTTCTCAAAAAAATATGTGGGTGTCTGAAAAATCGATGAGGAGTGAAGGCACTAAATAATGACAGATGGTTAAGTTTCAAGCTTCATATCCTTTAGAAAATGCATGCCGATGCAAAAACCTACTGTTTTAGCAACTTTCTAAGTTTATAAGAGCAATATCTAATACCTGGACCTTTGTCACCCCCACCCCCATTATTTTTCCCCTTTGTCCAGATTTCTTGTGCTTAGAGGTTGAGAAGTACGTATAATGCAGTTTCAGTGAATACACAGCATAATAGTCAGTATAATAAAATTTGTATTGACACAAACATTAAATTTACAACCCTTGTACTGAGACTTTCCAGATAAAAGAGTGGTGTATGAGAGAGGTAGGAGTAATTTAAGATATACAACAGAGTGAGGTGTTAGAGGAGATAAGAACGTTTGAGTCTTAACAGAGAACTAACGATGAATTAGTAATTTGGTTGTGTTAATTAGAAGTAGGTATAGTAGTTTAAGATGTACATTAAAGTGAGGTATTAGAAGGGGATAATCAGGTTAAGTGACTTAGTGTTTTAAGGGAGTAAGAAGACAGGTGATGAAGGGTATTACAGAGTTTTATCTCAGATAAAGAGCCAGGAGGCACAAAAATGGTGCAATGAGAAATACACAGTGGCTAAAGAACAGGTTCATAGGTTCGTAGGTAAGGACTAGGATGGCTACCCTTGTGGGCCATTTTAAGCTCAGTCAGTTTCCCTTTGTGAGCTCGTATTTACCTAACCCATTTGGTTAGAGACTGGCCTTAGCCATCCTTTGGTCAATAACTGTATATAACCCTTAGTGAGAATAACTGGGATCATACCATAAATAATTTGAGGAGACTCTTGCATGGGATAAAGCATTTAAGAGCTGCCTCTGTCCATTAGTAGTACAGGGGGCAGTCCTGGGATACATTTTCTATTTCTTAACCATAGATACTAGTTGTGTTTGAATATGGACAGGGATGAACTTTGTTTATGTTGGTGGGGAGTGTGTTCCAGTGCAGCAGTATCCTCTGCAAGATATACCTGTCCCACCAAACCATTCTGTTGATGTTCCAGAAGAGGTTTAAATCCCTAGACTGAGTATTTCTGATGCCATTTGACTTGCTGATGTTCAATAAATCCATCTGTATTGGGTTGGAGGATGCCTTGAATGCCAGACAATGGTCACCTCTTAAGCAGTCTGCAGAATGCTGAGCAGAGTGACAGGGTTTTGAGTTGGTCCATATAGGGCATGTTGTTTCAGCCTAGAATCCTTTTAGCAATGCATTTCTGTGGGTTTTCCAGTTGTTGCATGGGTCTGGACAGATACATGCCAAAGGAGACATTATATTCAATGACTGGCCTAATTGGGGCTGTGCAAATTGGGGCAATGACATACCTAGATTTAGACGCAATCCCTTTGTTTATAAGATGTGCAATATAGAAGGACTTACTTACAACAATGGACACATATTGGCCAAAAGTTAGGCTATCGTTCACATAAGTACTCAAATCCCAAACACCTGGGTCAACTCTTGTGGTAGTTTCCCAGGTGAAATGATTTCCAAAAGGATACAATAATGTATTTTTTGGCATTTAATTTCAGTCCATGATTTTAACACCAGTTATTTATAGGTTAATTAATATTTTGTAACTCCTGCAAACATGGCAAATACAAAGCAGGGGAAATATGACTGCTTATGTACCCCCAGTCTTCAAACATCATCTAACCTGTGCTTGCACACCTGACAATGTACTTCCACTTTCTGGCTCAGTCAGGCATATCACTTGAAAATGCTGCAGCGAAATTATATACCCGTACATCTTATGCTGTATGCAGAACAACATGACAGTACATACCACTGCTACATCAGCAATGCTAATTCTAGTATTTTGCAGAAACTTGACTTTGGTAAAAACTGTTTTCATTCTAAAGGTGGGCATTGTGTACACATTAGACAGAATTCAGTTAAAAATCCAGGAATGTGACTTTTGAATGTGACATCTCTTTTATATCAAATTGTTGGTGAGTTACAAGGATGAAAATATTGTTAGAAGAATGGAGCTACTATGAAGTTCAGCTAATAGAAATGGCATATTTAAACCTAGTAAAAGTAATATTATGGATTAAGAAGTCAGTTTGGGGCCTGACATGAATGCTGACACACTTGCATACTTTCTAATTTACAGAAAATGTGGATAAGACTGGTATTAAAGAAATTCTGTTTAACAAAGTGAAGATTTTGCTAGGACATCCAGAGATTAACAATACTTTGGTGATAAACTTAAAAGAGGTTGTTGGAACCATGTTTGAATAACACTGCTTAAGCTAGCCAATAAAGACATGCGGGCTTATTCTTGTGTTTATTTTAAGGGGTGCTGCTTCACTAATCAAGACCTAGTCAATAATGTTGACCATTCAGGTACCAATTCAGATGTACATGACAGATATACTTGCAATAGTGATAGCGTACTATATTGTGCTATTTATATTTCATGCAAAGCCTATTATATTAGCAAAATCAAAGTGTCATTTAAGGATTAGTAAACACAAACATTCTTTCAAATGAAAAACAAGGTACATTTATTGTATAAATATATCATTACATGTATTAATATACATTTTTTTTTTTGTTGGACAATATTGTTGTAGGTCCTAGGGTTGATGATTTATGACTTAAGAGTTTAGAGCACTTTTGGCAAATTAGAAGGATTGTCAGTGAAGAACCAGGTCCAGATGACTATTTGAATATCTTATGGATTGTAAACCTGTTCCACAAAAGGGTTCAGTCTCTGAGACACACAATTGTCCATCCAGCATGTCCTAGTTATGTTACAGGCTAGGTTTAGATCCTTTCTCCGGGTGATTTTTGGTGATATTTGTTTTGTGGCTATGCAACAGGTCCATTAAGGCTGGATCAGAGGATGCTTTATAGGCTGTGCATTGGTCACCTATCAGCAGCCTGTAGGAGACTGAGTATAAGGACAGTGTTTTGTGTTAGTACATGTAGGACTTGTTTTCTATATCATGTATTCTTTTTGTGAAAGACAGTCACAAGATCACATACAAGCGTGGCCAACATGCAATTTCGGTAGACTTCCTCCTAGTAAGGAAACAGTGCTGGGGTCGAATTAGCGATTGCAAAGTCATTCCCAGTGAAATAGTTGGTCCACAGCATAAACCACTGGTTGCCACAATGAAATGCAAGAAGTAGTCAGAGAAAGCTCTAAGGTCAACAGAACCAGGCTGAAGACTTGGAAGTTGACTGAAGAGAAAGCACAACACTTCAAGGAATTACTCAGGACTTTAGCACCTCAAGAAGAAGAGGAAATAGGTGGAGCTGAAGAAGAATTACTGCACCTGAAAACAGTAGGTGTTACGACCACAGAACAGATATGTGGCAGAGACAGCTGATGATGGAATGCAGAAGTCCAGGAAGTCATCAAAAGAAAGAAGGAGTGCTAAAAAAGTGGGAAATAGAAAAGATGGACAAGGCTAAAAAGGACTACTGGTTGGCTAACAAAGAGGCTAAGAAGAAGGTTGCAATGGCAAAGAATAGGGCATCAGAGGCACTCTACCACTTTCTGGAAAGTGACTCAGTAGGTGGCACAAAAAAACTGTATCAGGTTGCAAGACAAAGACAGAAAGGTAAAGAAGATAGTCAGACACCCTTCATAAGGATTGTCAGCAACAATCTGCTCACCATTCCACAGGATATCAATGGCTGATGGAAGCAGTACTTCCAGCAGCTTCTGAATGAAGAAAACCCCACAGAAACTGTAACACTTCTGACACAGCCTACAGTGATAAAAGATGTGAAGCCTACAATAGAAGAAGTAAGAACAGCACTAAGGAAAATGAAGTCAGGGAAAGCAGCAGGCTCAGATGAGGTTGCAGCAGATATGATAAAGATGCTCCTTGAGATAGGGCAGAAATGGTGGGTCTATATTGTATTGTCGCAAGCTGACAATATTGAGTCTGATATATCCAGCACGACAATACTGAAAGTGAAGAATATCGGCCAGGTAAACGGAAATCTCCATAGGGGGAGATTTCTGTTTAGCTCAGTGTAGTGCGGTCTTGGAGTTCGTATATTTAAGTAGCGGTAGGTGTGGGGGGTGCAGGGGGGCTTGCCCCCCTGCCTACGCCCTTTAGTTTTTTTTTTTTGTTCTTTTTTGTTTTTTTTATACTCGTTCAATATTTTACTGCATTGCTCAACTGTGTTCGACATTTATTGCTTCGATGCAGTAAAATTTCGAAGAGATAATATAAACGCGAAATGGCTTCTGAGGGTACTCATAGCAGTGTGTAGAGAAAGGTGTATGCCAAATGACTGAAGAATAAGCATACTTGTGCCAGTGTACAAGAACAAAAACGGACATCCACAACTGTGGGCAGTATCAAACTCCTCTCAGATTGTATGAAAGTTCTGGAGAGGGCGATTGATAAATGGATATGCAGAGTAATAGAAAGTAAGATGGGAGATGAGAAGTTTGGATTTAGATCAGGATGCAGCATAACTGAGCTGTTTGCAGTAAGACAGATAGTTGAGAAGAAGCTAGAGATGAGGAAAAAGTCCAATTTGACATTCCTAAACTTGGAAAAAGCATGTGACAAGGTCCCAAGAAAGCTGATTTGGGCAGTTCTGTGGTGGTTGGAAGTCCCAGAAACATATTAGTGCAGGCTACGTACAACGACCCCATGACTCAAATACGAACAGTGTTTGGTCTCACAGAGGTGATCCCAGTGGGAGTGGGCATGCATCAGGGTTCATCTCTGAACTCACTGCTATTCATACTAATGAAGGACTATGTTAGCAAACAGGTTGGAGGGGACAGATCAACAAAGCTGTTGTATGCAGATAATGTGGCATTATAGGCAGACTAAGCAGGAACTTTAGGAAAGGATATGGGAATGGAATGCAAAACTGAAGGTACATCGGGTGAAACTGAATACAGATAAGACAGCTGTAATGGCAGAAAACTGGGTAAAGCCAAAAAAATTGAGAGTTGATATAGAAGGGAAGAGAGTGGAAAAGGTTAACAGCTTCAAAAATCTGGAAGGGGTGGATGAGGAGAAGGGGAGTCTGAATGAAGATGACAAAGTTGGAATCAGAGGGGCTACAGACAACTGGCACAGAGTATCAGGAGTAGTGTATGAGTGAAGCATGCCAGAGAAGCTGAAAAGTAAGATGTACAAGACAGTAATACAACTAGTACTACTGTATGGCACAGAAACCTGGTCAGTAAAGGCAGAGCAGATGAGGAAACTAGAGGTGATGAAAATGAAGTGCCTGAGATGGGTGGTAGGATGTACACAGTGGGACAGATAAAGAGGTGTGGACATAAAAGCAAAAGCCAAAGTAGCTCCAATTGCAGAAAAGATTAAAGAGAGAAGGTTGCGGTGGTTCAAGCATATGTGCAGAAAAGCAGAAGGCAATCTGGTGAAGAAAATTTGGGGCAAACAAGAAGAAGTCAAGAGGAAATGAGGGTGTCCAGCCAAGAGGTGAATGGATTGTGTGACAGAAGATCTGTGACAGTTATGCATGAGTGCTGTGAAAGGCAGGAGTGTGGTGCTGAACTGAAAGAGATGGCAACAGTTAACACAACACGCCAAATCCATGTAGCAATGAAATGAAAGAGATGGCGACAGTTAACACAACATGCCAACTCCATGTAGAAAATGGGAAAAAGGAGGTTGATGATGATGATGTATTCTTTTTGTAAGGAACCTCTGTAGTCATTCCACTTGTTGCATGCCAAAGGGTGCATTGTTCTTATCAGGGCAGAGGACAATGGAACATTAGTATCTTTGGACATGGATGCCCTACCCTTGATTACAAATCATGCAACATGGAATGATTTTCTTACTACTGCAGATGCATGATTTTCAAAGACCAAGTCATTGTCTACATGTTCCCAACTTCCTGAATACTGTGTGTACTCTTAGGGTAGTATTATCAATGTAATAATTTGCAGAGGAGGCCATCTTACTGAAGGGTACAATTATACACTTCGTACCATTGAGTTTAACACTGTGACTCTGGCACTAGTTATAAATCTTTGTCAGGCTTTCTTGGGTGATGTTTCTTTTTTTGGGCAGATTCACTGTCGGCACCTTATTTGCTTTATCTGTGAATTTAGTCAGTTAGAGGCCTTTGACATTAGCCTTGACTTCAGAGAAGTAGATGACAAAGATAAGCAGCCCCACCACTTAACCCTGAGAGACACTACTGTTAACTGGCATTTTTATGGTGGTAGACCCCCCTATCTTAACTTCTTGGGTCCTCTCTGTTAGCCATTTGGCTGTCTAGTGGGTGACGTAGGGTTTCATATCTAATTTGGTATGCTTGTCTATAATACCCGAGTGGGGAACTGTGTTGAATGTTTTGGCCAGGTTGAGGTAGGCAGTATGCATCAGTTTGCACTCATCCATTACTTTTGCAACCTTCTCAAAGAAGTCTACTAAGTTGAGTAGGTATCACCTTCTCTTGATCAAACCAAAATGAGTTTATCCAGCATCAGAAGATTTCATATGTTGTTATTTGACATGTCCATGACAATTCTTTTCATGGCTTTGCATGTGACACTAATCAAGCATATGAGCCAGTAGCTTCCTGGGTGCATGGATGGCCCACCCTTGTGTAGCAGGGTAACAGTTGCAGTCCCCCATTCACTTGGCATGAAGCTTGGTTGGAGGCTATTCCTGAGGCTGTGAAAGGTCATGATGCTATTAAGGAGGCATCCTAGGATATTATCAGGTACCACTGATACAGCACTTTTGACCTTGAAAAGTGTATTGAGAACTTGTTCACTGGTAACAGTCAGGGGAGCTATGTTTGGGGGATATTTCTAGGGAGGTGTTTGGCAGGGAAAACAGGGTAAAATTGGAACTGAATTTATCAGCCAGTAGGTTTGCTATGCACTTGGGTGCAGGATAGATGGTTCTATTTATAATTAGGTTTGTACATTGTTGTGTAATGCCTTTGTGTTTCAGGCATAACTTAAGAATGCCTTGTGGCTGTTCTTAGCCCAGAAGTCTACTTCTATTTCAGATTTGACTTTGGTTGACTTAATTAGTCCCCTGTGCTGTTTATTTGGTTTGGGCATTGCACTTTTTATTTTGGCGCAGGATTTTCTTCCTTTTGTTATATAATCTACTGATACTGTGATTCCACCAGGGTAGCTTGTTTTTTTTTTTTTTTGAGTTTGTTGTGAACCTATTTTGGGTAAGTAATGTAGTCTCTATACTGCTATATGCATGCTTTTAGAGAGTTCCTGTGAATTAATCAGTATAGACAGTGGTACTACTTGGGTTTGGGGCTTGGCTTTTTACCAGG
>NC_056740.1:496008599-496028599 GCF_019279795.1 Protopterus annectens | reverse complement strand
CACACACACACACACACACACACACACACACACACACACACACACACACTCACAAATGCAGACACACTGCACTTACCTCTAACACGACTGGGTGAGCATGAACCTTTGACATTGCTCATTAACACGGGCAGGGGATGTAACTTTGAGTTACTCGACTGGATAAATGCCTTACTGCTGCAATTTCCAGGGTAGAGCACATGACTAATTAGCATAAGCTGCTCCCCTGAAATGTCTCTTAATTATTTGAGATAGACTGCTGATACTGGAGCCACTGAACTTCATCTCTTCATTGTACATTTACCTTGCTATAATCTTTCTGAATTTTGCCCAAAATCTTTCATTCATTTGATATGGCACGATTGTTATATATTTTCAAATTGGCTGGGCGTGTATTTTTTCAGTTGGAATTTGTCTAACACTGAGCACAATAGTAGTATTAGGCCACAAGGTAACATTATACTTATTTTGGCAAATTTACATCAGAAACTTCTTAAATCCAGCTTTTTGTACCCCTTACAGAATAAAGAAACTAAGTAAAACACAAACTATATAACTGAGGGCAAGATGGTTCATACTGTCTACCTTGACCAGGTCAAGGCTTTTGACACAATATTCCACTAGGGCACTGTTGACAAACTCAAACGTTTAGGTATAAACCCTTATGTCACCCAGTGGAAAGCCAACTGGCTCACAGACAGGACCCAAGAAGTTTGAATTGGGGAATCTACCGCTACAATGAGGCCAGTCACAAGTGGAGTCCATCAGGTATCTGTCCTAGGACTGATCCTTTTTGGCATTTACGTCTCTAGTCTGAAGTCAATGTCAATGTCAGCTGCCTCTGGCTGACTAAATTTGCAGATGATTGCCAATTAAGAGTGTCATTGAATCCCCTACCAATGTAAATGTTCTTCAGGAAGGGCTGGCACAGAAAAATAACTGGTATTAGAGCTGTGGACTCAAATCAAATGCCAAGAAATGCATAACAGCATCCTGCAGGAAGTCATCCATCCCTGGTAACTATTATATTGACACCATACTCCTAAGAGCTGACCCAGTAATCAGGAATTTAAGGAGATACATAGACAGTAATCTAGCCTTTGACCATCATGTGTCCACAGTAGTGTGGAAATCACTCTATGTTGTGTAAATTATAAACAAAAGTATTACATCTAGGTCCAAGGAAGTAATTATTTGTAGGATGATAGAAGGATACTAGGCTAATAGCCCTGGGGCCCTTACAAGGCCAGCCAAGAGTTTATCTCCAAAACGAAACCTCAGTCAGCACCTGTCACCCCTGTCAATGAGGGACACAGGTGGAACCCCTGGGACAAACTTGTGGTTTCCCATCCACTCATCAAGGTTGCGCTTGAAGTGGGTCAGCGAGGTGCTCTGTTTGACGTGTATGGGATGTCTATTTCAGAGACAGGGCAGACTCTAGTAGCCTGTCCCTCCAGCAGGTTTTGTTGATGTCACATATTAGATTCAGGTCTTTAGAGGGGGTAGTGCGTGAGGAGTTAGAGTTACGAATATGGAGCATCTCTAGTAGGGCAGGGTCTGAGATTGCTTTGTAGGTGAGACACAGATCACCCCTAAGCAATCTGTATGATACCGACTAGAGTGATAGTGATTTGAGTCTGTCTGCATGCCATGGATTCTCTTTGTGAGGTATTTCAGTGGCTTATCCAGTTGGTGCAGATGTTTGGAGAGCCACATCCCAAATGGGGCATTATACTCAATTAATTGTCTAATGAGGGAGGCGTATAGAGAGGCAATAGTCTCCCTTTTTCCGGATACAATCCCTTTATTTATGAGATGAACCAAGTAAAAGGCTTTTCTGACCACTGCTGCTACATGATGGTCTAATGTGAGGTTGTTATCAACCCGAGTGCCCAGGTCTTTCATTACAGGTTGTGTGCTTAGGGGGTTGCTGTTGATGTGGTAATAAGTAAGGGTCATGTTTTTGCCAACTGGATGCATTTTTTTGCATTTAGCTTGAGGCCATGACTTTGGCACCAGTCATTAGTTGCTGTGAGACCCTCTTGCAGTATGTTAACATCATTTGTGGAGTCAATGACAGCATCTAACTTACAGCCGTCTGCAAAGTTCATCAGTCACAGTCCTTTTGTCTTTGCCTGGACCTCTGAGAAATAGATGCTAAAAAATAGGGGTCCCAGGATAGATGCCTGGGGAACTCCACTAGTGAACGGTCTGCTATAAGAGGTGGAGGTGTCTATTTTGACCTTGAGTGTCCTGTTGGTGAGCCAGTTATCCACCCACCTGATGAGATAGGGATTTATGCCAAGTTCTGTTTTTCAATCATGCATGAGTGGGGGATTGTTTCAAAGGCTTTGGCCAAGTCAAGGTAAGCTGTATGTGCTGACTTTCCCTCATCCAGGGCCTTGGTGACAGTCTCAAAGAAGTCAACCAGGTTCAACAAGCAAGATCTGCCCTTGACAAATCCGAACTGGGTGGGGTCAAGTGCTCGGAGATTGCCTGTGTCCTTATTTATGAGATCCATAATAATATGCTCCATGGCTTTACAGATCAGACTTATCAAGCTAATGGGGTGATAATTTCCAAGGTCAGTAGTGGCACCACCTTTGTGCAAGGGGATGATAATGGCAGTTCTCCCCTTTGCTGGAATGAAACCTGTACTGTTCCAGTGTATTTGGCATTCATCAGACCTATCACTGAGTACAATGCCCCATTTGGTATGTACCTAAGCAGGCGCATCCTTCAACTGGAATGCCCACAGAGGCTCCTCACTAAAAGCATACAGGGCATAAGTAATATGTCCTATGCAGATTGCATCAAGGCTCTATTCTTGTATTCTTTCTCCTACAGGCTGTTGAGTGGAGATGTTTGCCTGGCATACAAGGCATTGTCCAACCCCACCCTGATGAACTTTCTGCTTACCTGCAAAACACACAGTACCAGAATTACCTGTTCTAAAGACTTAAACCTTGCTTGTGGCATAAATAGAACCTCCTGGGGAAACAGGTATATATCCTACAGACTACCCATTCTCTGGATGAGGCTCCCCATCCATGTGAAGCAGAGTTCCTCCCTTACTCAATTCAAATATAACTTGGACAACTGGATGGGGGACAGGAAATTTACCTCTGGTTTGGCTCTATTTCTCTAACGGACACAGGCAGCCGATAAATGGTTCATCTCCCAGGCCCCTGCTTGTAATTTTTTACAACCCAATCCCCTGCTTACACTTATCAAGGGTATCAGAACTTTTCAGAGATTTCAGATGCATGGCTAAGCTTAAAAAGGCCCTTGTGGCTGTTAATCTAGTAAACACCTATGAACCTGTTGTGGGTATGTAATAAAAATAAAGCAGGTTGGTTACCCATTTTGTGCAAATTTAAATTATTAAAATAATTTTGGTTCAAATTTCAATCCTTTCCTTAAGCAGTATGGTATGATGAATTTAAAATATTTAAGTAGTTGTTTTTTTAATGTTCTAGTTCCAATATATGTTAGTAAATAATGATTTATCTTTTGATACTTTTTAGTATTGCTAGAAAAACAGTTACAAAAATAGAACAAATCTGTAAAATCCCCTTTTTGTCTGAAATTATAAGCATAAAAATTTTTATATATGCAAAGGTAAGAGGAAGTACTGCAATGACAGAAATGTATATAGTTATTCTGGAAATTAGAAATCATTTATTTCTTTTATCGAGTTTTGTATGATTACACTATGAAGAAATTTCAAGGTTGTTTGAAAAGTGTATTATAGTTTCATTATACAACATAGTGTATTCAGCTTATAAGTTGTGTAAAGTATTGTACTTAAGTATGTGTGAATAAGTGTTGTGTGTGTGCGCGTGCATGTCTAGATGTCCTCAGGTCTGTGTATGGTTGTCTGTACACTCGCAAAGTTCTCCCACGAAATCTGAATCATGTGAAGCATTGCACACAGATGATGTAATCTCTGTAATTTTCCAGGACATGATCAGTAGCCACACTGTGATTTTATCTAAAGACCTGCCAAGACTTGAACCCAGGACCCTGTGCACTAGAGTCAGAGCAATACTCCACTATGCCAAATCAGTTAATTTTCTTAATTGTCTTAGTACATGCCCTTTTCATTCATGCATGGCCGGAGCATGCATATGTTGCCACCATGGCAGGTTATATTCCTGTATATGTACCTAAAGTCTCTGCTTGGTGTGGACATGGGTTTGATAACTGCAGTGAGGAGATGTAAGAGAGCTCCTTCCATGGGGTGTGCATTGTAAGCAGAACAATGGCCATATGGAAACAAGACTGGAGTGCAGGTGAACCTACAACTGGAAGCTTTGTGTGCAACATAGTTGTAAGTGCAAGATTGCACTGAAGCACTTCAGGCAATTTGTGACCCTTGTGATGCTGGCATAACTTCCTGATGTAGTGATGTGCTATGCAGGGTCTGCTGTACACCAGTATGCTTTACTAAGTTTGAGAAGATCAGTGGCCATGGATTCACAGTCACATGATGAAGGCATGCTATTGCTATTACCTGCATCATGTGGCAGCATGCATTGGTTGTGCCCCACATGTCCTATATATGTCAGATATTGCCATCAGCATTCTAATGATTTATAGAGCCTTATTGTGAAGCAGCAGTCTTCCTTGATATCCTGGTGCAGTACATCACTGCTTTGTGAATGGCCACATATGCTGCATGCCATACATCACTGCTTTGTGATTGGACACATGTGCTACACACTATACCCCACTGCTTTGTGAATGGCCACTTGTGCTGCATGCCATACATCACTACTTTGTGATCGGACACATGTGCTACACACCATACACCACTGCTTTGTGAATGGCCACATATGCTGCATGTCATACATCACTGCTTTGTGATCGGACACATGTGCTACACACCATACACCACTGCTTTGTGAATGGCCACATGTGCTGCATGCCATACATCACTGCTTTGTGATCAGATGCATGTGCTACACACCATACACCACTGCTTTGTGAATGGCCACATGTGCTGCATGCCATACATCACTGCTTTGTGATTGGACACATGTGCTATACACCATACATCACTGCTTTGTGACTGGACACATGTGCTGCACACCATGTGCTTATAACCACTCTGTACCAGTATAGTGAGAAATGCAGTCCTGTTTGTGTAGCTGTCATTGCAAACACAAAACATTACAGAGCATCAGTGCAATGCCCCATGTGTATGTGTGTGTGTGTGTGTGTGTGTGTGTGTGTGTGTGTGTGTGGGTGTGTACAAATTGTATCCTTGATTTGGTGCACGCTATGTTTTTCTTGCACCATATGTAAGCAATACTGTCTCCAGTGAGAGAACAATAGGCTCTACAAATAAGGTAGTGTTGCAACTGAATGCTCTGGCTTTGCTTACATAAGGAGGATGATTGGCATCATTGTCATCATCATCTTCATCTTCTTTATTATTTGTGTGGCTAGTATCAGTGTGACATTCCCCTGTACAGGTTTAGAAGTTTGCTGCCATGCATACCTACAGCTGATTCAGGTTTATGACACAGACCAGTGTTTCATCATTAGCCCTCTGGCATGCAGATGTGTCGATTCCAGTATGGAATGCCACCTTAGAGTTAACATCTCCATGTGCAAGAAGCGCAACACTGAGGACTATGGATCAGAACCCAGTGACACACTTAAGACTGCTCTTTGCACTGCTATTAAAGCTGGGACTCTGCCTGTGAACACAAAATGAAAACATCAGCACATAGCACATGCAGTATATTGACAATGTTGCAGTGATAGGTTGTGTGCAGTTACACAATGTTGCAAAATGCCATCTGTTACATCTGGAGTTATATGCTAATACAGTAGCCAAGTCCTTTGCAGAGTATACAGACTATACAAAACATAATTAAATGGCCCAGAGCTAGCGTACAGGTCTTTGTTGTCCATAAGCATCTGTTGGCTGTATCTAGTCCACATCAAACTCCTCATTTTCCAAACCAATCAGGGCTATTTCAGTGCCAAAGGTGGGAAGCCTCTCTCATTCCCTGTAAGGGTCAGTGCAGTGGAAATGCCTGCATACTGCCATTCTATCTGCATGTGGATGTCCTGTACCTTCTTTGTAGACCTGCCTTGTATGTTATTGACCTTCTGCCCTAAATTCAGGGGTCATCTGATTTTGTCACCGATTTCATTCATGTCTGTCACCAGTTCTGCCCACTGACACTCCTATGCAAACATATACAGAAAAAACTCATGCAGACACTGTGACAGCATGTAATGCTCAGTTCAGACAATGAGTATTGGCCAGCACTGAACCCCAGACCTTGCTACTGTAAAGTAGTAATCCTTATGCTAATCAACCAAAAACTTGCTGAATTTAGGGCAACTACTCTGCATGATGAGTAGCACAGAGCAACTAGTTTGGGCATTGAGGACCACTGCACCTTGAATTTAGTAATGTATAGCCTACTCTATTCTCTAACCCCAAAAGCACCCTTAGTCAGCCCACTATTAACCAATCGTGCACCGAACCCTTTTAACTCATCCCATAAAGGAGCAGACTTCATGGATATGTTATTTCCCAACATCTTTGCAGCCAGTTTGGTGGATATGGGTAGATTAAGAAGATGTAACAATTGTCTATTGTTCACTTACATCCATTTAATCCTCAAAGAAATAAATACAGAATGTGAAGATGTATGTACACAATGTGTCTGGAAGCAAAACTGTCACATATAAACACTCATAATAACCATCTGGTTGTCAGAAACATAGACACTACATCTAGCACACATAGTATGCACCCCACACATAGACATACTTATGCTCTGATAGTTAAGTGCAATCTTCACAAACCCCAAAGACCACCCAGACATTCCACCTGCAAAAATTATCCTCAGCAAACATGAAAGCACTCCACAGTAACAACACTTAACACTGCACATAAAGCCACACCCAAGGGGCTTCAACTACCAAGCCCATAAGGCAAGCCAATACACTATGCAGGACTGTAGTTATAAGGGACTCAGTCATACAACATACTGATGCCAAACTTACCATGCTGATCAAGGTGAAAGTAAAGGTCAGTTGCCTACTAGAGTCCAGGATCAACCAAGTTACACATGAATTCAAGTCATTACACCACAGCTACCAGTATGATTCAGTCATAGTCCATGTAGGTGTAAATGACCTGAGATATATCTCCCTGACTATATGAAAATAGACCTTACGGAACTCTCAAACTATGAGTCAGAAGCTGACATGTGCCTAGCATTGACCAACATTCTACCTTTACCAAGGTTGATGTCACAATATGAGCAGATGATGATTGACTTTAATAATTGCCTTTGTTTTTGGTGTCATTCTCAGGGGATACAATATTTTTCAGTGTGGTAAGACATGGTTAGCAAACCATGTTGCTTTGCCAAGGGTAGTCTGAACCTGTCTCATCTAGGATTTCAATATTGGTAAAAACATTGTCCCCCCATAGAGCCTTTTTTAGGCAATGCCAAATTGACAAACATTCCAACATAGAAAAATCTGCACAAGGAATTTAAGGGGTTATTATTCAATGCCAGGAGTCTAAACAAGAAACTCCACTCCCTCCAATCTATGCAGTTACAAAGACACAGTTTAAAGCCACATAGATTACCCTAGTATTACAAGGCTTCAGTACCTTCCACATACTTAGACCAGCAACTGCACAGACAAGGATTTAAGGTGGAGGTGTCTCAATCTACATCAATAAGAAGCTTACCTCTGGGTTAGTTAAACAAAGTCACATACCATGTCCTAGAAAACTATAGTCCATGTTATATGCCCTATGAAACCCATAGCTCATTCATAGACCTACTGGAGACACTCACCATTCAAATGGGAGCAATTGAATTATCCCCTGATAAACTGGGAAGCCTACTTGACCCCAAATTTGTAGATGTAGAGATTCCTAGACTTTATAAATACAAACACGCTGGACCAGTTAGTGCATGTGCCTACTAGAGATACAAACATACTGGACTTGGTACTCATAAATATGGTAGAATGCTGTATTCCCCCCACTCGCCAGTGTTGTATCCGCTCTGGTAAGGCTGGACCACAAAGCAGTTTCCTTCAAAAATAAGAATCAGCTCTGTAATCCCAACAGATCCTGTAACAGTTAGAAACTACTCCAAGGCAAACTATTTTTATTAAGTGATAATGTGTGAAAATTTCAAGCTTCTCCAAGACCAGATAATACAGTAGCCTTAATGGAATTATTCACAGAAGCTCGGTACAACCATGTCAATGATCGCTTAGAGGCTGCTGTGTCTTCCAGAAGTAAGCCCAAAACTAATTAAAAAAAACAAACCAACCTGGTAAAATCCAATATTAAACAGGTTGTACAACAAAAGAAAAACAGTCATAACAAAAATTAAGAAGTGTAGCACCAAGAAAGTTACAAACTCTCTCATCAAACTGAATACACAACTAACAGGACTGATTCAGTCCAACAAAATAAATTTCAAGATACAATTGGCATCCCAGGCTAAGGACAACTGCAAAGCCTTCTTTAGCCATGTCCGAAACCTCAAAGGAAGCACACAACAGTGTGCCAAACTGTTTTTAAATGTAGTCATGTTCATTGAACTGGGATATATAGCAAATCTTCTGACAGAAAAATTCAGCACCAACTTTACCCCCCCCTCCAGCTGCCCTCCAGGAAATACCATTTAACATAACTTTTCTAGCTATCAGTAGGGAGCACGTTTTAGACGTGCACTCTAAGGCCAAGAATACAGCTTTGATGGGGCACAATAATATCCCAGGATGCCACATAAATAGCCTGAAATATGACCTATCAGGGCCACTGATGTCACTATAGACCCATAGCCTCTGCACTGGTTTCGTGCCATATGAATGTAAGACTGCAACTGTCATCCCTCTGCACAAGGACACATCATCAAGGGATCCCGTGAACAACAATTCCATTAGTCTAATGAGTCTCAAATGCAAAGCCATGGAAAGAATTATCATGGAAATGATTAACAATAACATAGGAAACCTCTGGGTACTGGACATTACCCAGTTTTCTTTTGTCAAAGGCAGATTAAGCTTATTGAACTTGGCGGACATCTTTGAGAAAGTCACAAAGGCAGTGAACAAGGGCAGAATGATACATATTGGCTCCCTTGACCTACCTAAGGCATTTTATACAGTACCCTACTCTGGAATTGTAAACAAACTTACTGATTTAGACAGAAACCCCTGTTTAACTTGCTGTACAGCCAGCTGGGTCACACACAAGACTCAGGAAGTTAGGGTTGGAGAAACTACGTCTGCAAAAAGGTCTGTCCCCAGTGGAGTCTCCCAATGCTCTGTACTGAGTCCGCTCCTGTTTGACATCTATTTTTTGGAAGTCAAGGCCAATGTCAAGAGCATCTGGTTTACCAAGTTTACAGATGATTGCAAGCTCGGAGCAATCACAGAATCCCCCCAAGATACTAACATCTTACATTAAGGTCTAACGCAGACAAATGACTGGTGTCAAAGCCATTGCTTAAAACTCAGTGCCATGAAATGCACAGCGGTAACTTTTGGGAAGTTGACCAGCCAGGAAAAGTGCCTAATTTATAAAACACCCCTAAAATCAGACACCATTGCAGGGATTTGGGGTCTCATGTAAATAATAACCTGGCTCTTGAACAACGTGTCCAAGGTTGCAAGAAAATCATTCTATGTCACTCAACTTATAAGAAAGCGCATGGCATCCAGTTCCAGGGGAGTCATTGTGCCACTGTGCTCTACCATCATCAGACCCATCGTTGAGTATAACACCTCCTTCAGTATGCACCTGGTCAGGTACATCCAACAACTGGAACATCCACAGAGGATCCTCACAAAAAGAATACAGGGTATAAACACAATGTCTTACGCAGACCACCTCAAAGCCCTATCCCTGTACTCTGTCTCCTACAGATTGCTGAGGGTCAATGTATGCCTGGCATATAAGGCACCCTTGGATTTTACTCTGATGGACCTTTTGCATAGCTGCAAAATGAATATCACCAGAACTACTAGTTTTAAACTTAGCTTGCAACTTAAATAGTACACGTTGGAGGGATAGGTATGTATCTCATAGAATCCCCATTCTTTGGAATAGGCTTCCCATCTGTGTGAAGCAGAGCTCTTCCCTAATTCTATTAAAGTGCAACACAGACCAGTGGATGGCAAATCGAAAACTCACCTCCGGTTTGACATATATGTCTCCGATGGACAGAGGCAACCATTAAATCATTCCCTAACTAATATATACACCTTGAAGTAACCTCTAAGGTGCAATAACTCATTGGGTACATTTGAGTTGCATGGCTCACCTTATAAAGGCCCAGTGGTCATTAGCCTAGTATACACCTACGAACCAATGTGCCCCTGATTAGTACCCTAACCATCCTAAGGGCATTCAAAAGTACCTCCTTTTCTTACATTGTAGTTCACCACCTCCATATGATGAGTCTGTGCACCTGAATACAAACAGTAAGTAGAGGTGACAAAAGTAAATACAGTACTGCTTAAATAGTATCTGCACATAATACAGATCTGGGCATTATGTATGTATTTCTCTTGGATGTCAGTGAATTAGAAAGTCAGTTAAAGCAAATACATTCAGTTTGTCAGTTCACAAGCTATAAAATGTACAAAATGAGCTGTTTAACAGACAGCAGTATCTATAAATGTGTAATTAAATTTCTTCAGCATGTATGCCCTTGGCTCACCTACAAAGAAACATGGTACTGGTGTGAATGTTATATAATTTATTATTACATCATATACTCAGAAAGAGACATATCCAACAATGTAGATGCATCCAAAATAGGTGTCTTGTTTAACTGCTCTACATGGAAGGAGCATAATACCAACACACCCAGGAGTTATTTGCATGTCAGAGTCATGGTTACATTAATGTGTGTGTGTGTGTGTGTGTGTGTGTGTGTGTGTGTGTGTGTGTGTGTGTGTGTGTGTGTGTGTGTGTGTTTGTGTCTGTGTCTTTTTTTGCTTTTGTGTGTCACAATTTATGCAGACTGTGATAATCATTACATGCGTGTCCAAACATCAGTCCCTGTTAACATCCACTTCTGGTAACAAACATCTCTATTGCTGGATGTGCCATACAAAATAAAAAATTATAAATCTGGCATTCATTTAATAATAAAGATTCTCCACCACACCATGTTACTACATGCACTGAGTGACTTTCCTATCTCAATAAAAGTGGATCTGACTTGTGTTTTTCATATTCAGCAATATTCTGTGATGTACAAGCCACTCCGGTATAGATAAACACATATCACTGTATGCATTGCATAGCATCATATCCTTACGCAGACATCAGTTGTATCACAATGAAACACAATGAGCATAGGATATACATACTATAACACAACAGTACAATGCATGGAGCACAGTGCAAATGGAACATCCTTACAAAGTACCAAGTTATTTAAAAGCTATTTAACGTTTGCCTTGTTTGTTTACATGGCAGTGTCTTGCTTGCTCATATGTTTTAATTTGTTGGACTGCATTAAGCATATGCCACCACAGGGAACATTGCACTCCATTGATGCAAGCTGCTGAAATCAACTCTTGTAAACAGTATTAGCATAGTCATATTGCCCAACTTTGCATGGACTGATCACCTCACTCAATGCTCAGCCTTACTGCTGCCTTTTGCACTGTGAGCTTCAGTGCCCAGCAAACTGTTACCTGTTATTATAAACCTTACCAGTGATTGTAGTTCCTGTCTTACTTACCTTTTTATACCACTTCACAAAGCTGTTCAAATCAAAGTTAAATTTTACCTGGCAAAGTATAAGATATTACTAATGATTTAGGAATATTGTGGTTAGTAAAAGAATATACAAGATAACTTCAGTTAGGAGATGAAGTGGGACAATTATGGAAACTGTGTAGTATCCCAAACCTCCTGTATTATGAGAAAGGCCCAGCAAAGCGAGAGTCCTCACTGTATTATGCCTTACTGTGCTGTACCTTAAACCTTCAACAGTGGAGGCACATGGCTGAAGAACTGGTATGTCCGTAAGGGGGTCATTTACATATATTCCATAGATTTCCACTACAGAATGTATGAGATACTACCTAGGGAAGACTCTAGCTCTCCTAGGATTTTCTTGTAATGTTTACTAAATAGTGTGTCTTTGTTACCTTTTAACAATTTGGTTTAAATGCTGCTTAGGATATTTTGCAGTCAGCCTAATGTTACTGGCATCAGGCTTGTTTTTAAATTCTATGCTTCCAAATTATGGCCACACTGTCTCCTTAGGCTCTACTATTGCACTCAGAAAAAGGGTAGAACATGACATGTTTACAGCTGGGGGGGGTGACATTATTGGCTTGTATGCATCAGTAAAGACTTACAAAATAAAAAAAAAAAATGTTAAAATCAAATCAGATGACCGATGCAAGGTTCACTGGAATAACCACGTCCAAAGTGAAGGAGGATAATAGGTGCGTGGCTAATTAAAAGAGTGAGGTTCCACATCTGACCACTACCATCACTAACGACTTGTTTTTTTCACATCATCAGTAAAACTACAATAAAGCATTTTATAGTACTGATGCCAAATTAGAACCCATTAAAGGAAGGAAGGACAAGAAGTTGAATCATGATGACTTGGATTACGCCAATCCTATGGTCTATCCCAGTACTCATAGAAGTATCAGCTTCTCATGTGTACTTGAATACAAACAGGGAAATGTCTCAAATTTCTGACCATGAGTTCTACAATGTCCCGGAATCCCCTTTATAGGAAATGCAGTTGAGGCAGTCCAAGAGACTGGCCAACAAATGGACGGAGAGTGTGGATTATGTTTCAGCTTGGAAATCAATGAGAAAGGGAAAGACCATGAGATGGTGAGGCAACCAACAGCACCGACAAGATTACAAGAACTGAACGTCCATGAGTTTAGAAGTGCACATGAAGGTACTGTTTCTGTCACAACATATTTAAATTTTAATATATTTAACTTTATGGAAGCCAGTATTGGCTTGCATCATCACAATTTATTTGTGAAAAGGTTTTCATTTATCCTTTTGTGCAGAACCAATATCGCACAAACATTAGCTGATTCGAAACTTTTTGTGAGAAAATTGAATTTAAAGGTATATTTGCGCACCAACCAGAACATTGGCCCTCTTACAACAGTGTTGAAAGGTACAAGTGTGTTCAACCCCCCCACACATCCATTAATAAATGCTTTCAAAAGTATGTGCAAATAGGATATAAGGCATTTACTAGCAAATAGAAGGGATAGAATGTATCACAATTTAACTTCAAATGAGGTATCAATTTTAAAGGGGTTCGCATCTAATAAGAATATTAGATGCATGAAAGCCAATAAGGGAAGGAGAGTGGTGCTTATGCAGACGGCAGATTATATACGGAAGATGTCTAATATGTTAGAGGACACTAATACCTATCAGATTGTTTCCATAAATTAGATTAATATAGATTACAGATTCATTTATTTGCATCTTGAAGAGTTGTTGATGTACGATATTATCACTGCTGAACTGGCTGACTTTTTAAAAGTGTAACACCTTATTATACCTAAGATATTTGGAGTTCTTAAAATTCACACCAGTGGTAATAACCCTCCACTTTGTCACATAAGGTTCTCACAGGGTTCAATTACTGAACCAATTGCTAAATATACTGATATTAAATTGAAAAATCTTGTGTTGAACATAAATCATATTTTAATGAAATCTTCAGACTTTATTGACAAACTGAGGGATTTGACTGTGGATGATGATTGTTTGTTCATCGCACTTGATATTAAGAGTCTCTTCTCATTTATCCCACATGAGGAGGGTATGTGTTGGTTTAACAATGTGGTTGCACATTATGAGGTACTAACAGCTGAAGAGGTCCAAATGATAAAGGACTTCATGGAATTTATTTTGAATAATAATTTTGAGTTTTTTGAAGGCAAATATTCTAAACAGCTGAAAGGTGGTGCAATAGTGTCTGTTTTTGCCCCCATATTTACCAATATTGTTCTTTACTGATGGGAAAAGGAGCAACTATTTAGAAAGGAGTTATAAGCCAAAGCCCTTCTCAGTATGGAGAACATCGATGTCTGTGCAGTGACTGAAACCTGGTTCAAGGCTCCTGAGAGCACCCCAGCACTATCAGGTTTTACCTCATATCATGCTTTCCGGCCCCAAAACTTGGACAGAACCACAAAAGGAGGGGGAGTATCCATTTTCATCAAAGATACCCACACCTCCAGGTTAGTGGCAACGCACGAAGCATCAGAGACTATCCAGGTGCAACTAACCATAGGCAAAACTGCCTTACAGTTTGTAGCATGCTACAGACCACCCTCTCAAACTCAGGAACCCCACACAGCCTTCCTGAAGACACTGGAGAGTATGAATGTCTCTCCAAATACCATCATTTTGGGAGACTTCAACTACCCAAACATAGACTGGGAACATTACTCAAGCCCCAACACTCTAGCCCAAAGGTTCTTAGAATTCATAAACTCAAATGCAATGGAACAACTAGTCACCATTCCCACAAGAGGAGACAATATACTAGACCTGATCATCACAAACATGGGGACAAAATGCTCCACACCGGAAGTACATCCCTCTTTGGTAAGATCAGACCATAAATTAATCTCACTGGAAATCCACATCCCGCCCCACCCCTGCACAAAAGACCACAGTGAAGAACTTCTCAAAAGCAAACTTCACACTTCTTAAGACTGAAGTGGTATCTTTCAAGGCCCCTGGGCCAGTGGAAACCACAACCCACACTGCTGAATCCCTTGCAAAAGCCTTCTATGGGCACCTTCAAGAATGCATGGATCATGCAATCCCAAATAAAACCAAGACCCATTCCCCAAAGGCAGGCGACCGGTCTGGTGGACCCCAGCCATAAACAAACTTTACAACAGAAGGAGGAAGCTACTACATGACAGAGCAAAATCCCTAAAAGGAAAGGCATCTCTGATCAGTACTAGCAAAAACTACGATCACTCATAAAATCATCCAAGGCCAACTTTGAGAGAAAAATCGCAAATGACACAAAAGACAATCACAAGGCCTTCTTTAGCTATGTTAGAAACCTGGGTGGAAACTCCCAGATATGCTCAGAGTTAGTCCAAAATGACACAAAATACACTGAACCCACTGACATTGCCAACATTCTGGCAGACAGGTTCAGTGCAAATTTCTCCTCCCCCTCCCCTCCAAAAGGAGAAATAACTATCCCAGCAGAGTGTAGCCTCCCTAACATCTCAGATGCCCAGGTGAGAGCCGCCCTCTCTAAAGCTAAAAACACAGCATCAATGGGACCGGATGGTGTCCCGGGCTGTGTGCTACATGAACTCCAAGAGGAACTAAATCCACACATAAGGCTGCTGTTTAATCTTAGCCTTACCACAGGATACGTACCCAAAGAGTGGAGTACGGCAACAGTGGTCCCACTTCACAAAGGCGGTGCTTCTACGGACCCTGGAAATTACCGCCCCATAAGCCTGACGAGCCTGGTCTGCAAAGCTATGGAGAGGATCATTATGGAACTCATAAACAAAGACATTGGGGACCTACAGACATTGGATCCTACCCAATTTGGCTTTGTCAAGGGCAGATCCTGCCTTCTGAACTTGGTCGACTTTTTTGAAACAGTCACTAAGGCCATTGATGAGGGTAAGGCAGTTCACACAGCCTACCTTGACCTTGCAAAAGCCTTTGACACAATACCCCACTCGGGCATCATAGACAAACTCACCAGCTTAAATGTAAACCCATATGTCACAAGATGGGTTGCAAACTGGCTCAAGGACAGAACCCACAGGGTCAGAGTTGCTGGAGCTATGTCAGACTCTAAGCCAGTCACAAGCGGTGTCCCACAGGGCTCAGTCCTGGGACCCCTCTTGTTCGGCATTTATTTTTCCGAGGTACAGGCAAACATAGGAGGATTGTGGCTGACAAAGTTCGCAGATGACTGCAAACTGGGCGCCATAATTGATACTCCAGCGGACACAAACATCCTTCAGAGAGGCCTCATAGAAATGGATAATTGGTGCCAGAGCCATGGCCTTAAGCTAAACGCCAAAAATGTATAGTCATACCCTTTGGGAAAAACAAGGTACCGACAAATTACCACATAGGCGGTAATCCATTAAGTACGGAAGAGGTAATCAGGGACCTAGGGACCCAGGTTGACAGTAACCTCTCATTTGACACTCACATTGCCAAAGTGGTTAGGAAGACCTTCTATATTGCCCACCTTATCATGAAGGGTTTCACATCTAGATCAAGAGAGGTCATTGTGCCCCTGTACTCTTCTCTTATCAGGCCAATGATTGAGTACAATGCCCCATTTGGGATGTATCTCACCCGACACCTGCAGCAGTTGGAAAGACCCCAAAAGTTCCTCACCAAGAGGATAAAGGGTCTTAAACATATGTCATATGCTGCCCGACTGAAAAACTCCAGCTCTATTCAGTCGCATACCGCCTACTCAGAGGTGATCTGTGCCTGACGTACAAGGCCATGTCCAATCCTGAATTAATGGACATGCTCCACCTCAGAAAATCCAAATCCATCAGAGCCACGAGAACAAGTGACTTAAACCTCAACACAGAAATAAATAGAACGTGCTGGAGGGACAGATTCATAAGCCAGAGGCTCCCTACACTCTGGAACAGAATCCCAGTCCATGTTAGGCAGAGCCCCTCACTGACTCTATTCAAGAGAAATCTCGACGAGTGGATGGGAGATCGTAGGTTTACCCCGGGGGTCATCTCTTTGTCACTACTAGACAGAGGCATAGTAAACTAAACCCTAAAAGGGCGTAGTATTCTCATCCTAAGGGGTGGTGTAAGCCACATACACTCTGGCTAGGCTTATAAATGCCCTAGGGCAGATAGCCTAGTACGAACCTATGAACCTATGAACCTATAAGTATTGCCAGATATATTTCTGATATCTGGATGATATATTTTTGATACTGAATGGAAGTCAATTACAAGTAGAAGAATTTATATATTGGTAGGAAGAATCTACCTCCATTTTAAGATTTACATCTATGTGTGACACTGGCAGCATTCACTATTTAGATGTGTCAGTCACAAACAGTGGGCAAGGTAGGCTCGACACTAGGGTGTACAGGAAACCCAAGTTTAATAATGCCTTTCTTCACTACACCAATGGCCACCCAATTTATCAAAACAGGGGTTAATTAGGAGTCAGTTAATAAGGGTATCTAGGCTTTCTCCAAATGAGGACTGGTGTGATAATACGTTCCACAAATTAAAAACATGCTTTTGGAATAAGGTTATGCAGAAGGGATGGTGGTTGAACATTGGAATGGGTCAAGCAGCAGAGAAATGACAGATATGGATCCATTTTAAGGTATGATTTACATCAAATAGACAGAGACAAAGCATGGTCAAATTTAGGGGAGTTGAATGAGGGCAACAATAGGTACTGAAATTATATGGTTCTGCACTATAAAGTTGATGTGGGGGATATAAAGAAAATTTTATATAGAAACTGGAGTATACTTAGGGGCACTGATTTACCTCAAGTCAATTTTTTTGATGTCCTGGGATTTATTTATAAGAATAGAAAGAATGCAGAGAGAAGTTTAGAGAGAAAGGCTGATAAAGATGATAATTTACCCTCCCACACTGGTAGGTGTGGTAGTTGTCATCCATGATTCTACACTGACACAGATGATGGAGGAAGGATTTTGGAGCCCATTAAAAAATGGAAACTACAGGGTAGGTTCAGTTGTAGAACTGATAAGGTTGAATACATGGCCAGGTGCTCCACATGTGAAGCTTTCTATATTTGGTGAAAGTGAGAAGAATTAAAATAAAATAATATATCAACATGTTTATAGTCTCAACAGAGGAGACTGCAAGAGTGTGTTAGCACAACATTTACTACTCTGTTAAAATTTTATTAAGCAAACATTTTTAATTTTAGAAAAGATCAACAACATATAATATGGAGGTAACTGGAGGAATCACTTGCTGGATAGACAGATGAACTGGCAAATAAGGACCAATGTATCTAATGCACCTAGTCTTAATTACATCTATCAGAGTGAATTAAAATGAGGGGGGATGAAATTTGAAAGTTTTTTATTATTTTATTTTTAATGTTATATTTATTATTTTTATTTATTTGTGGAAGGATTAAATGTGTTTTTTAAGATTTTTTTTTTTGTGTAAGGGGCACTATACCTTAAGAAGAGGTTACATTATTTAATTATGTTGTATAAAATTATATTTAAGTTGTGTGATAATGAATTTAGTATTGTTTTGAAGAAGTCCCAAATATAGCTGGGAAGAAAGCACTTAAATTGTTAGATATATTATTAAATTTACTTTTTGCTCTAAACATTTGGATTTTATATTATTAAATTTACTTTTTGCTCTAGACATTTGGATTTCTTCCTGTTGGACTTGATTATTCCAATGAACCGTAGATTGGTTGTCTGATTTAGTTTTTAAGCATTTTTTATGACCATTAGTGATGAAACAGGGCACATTTCTTTTCTTGAAAATGAAAAGTAAAAATTTGTGAACATTCAGAAGTCATGTAGCTGAAACAGTGGTATGTTCTCAAAGGGTCATTTGAATGTACCCAATGGGCATCTACTACAGGAGGTTTACAAAACTAGACACTGAAGACTTTACCATTGCTGGGTCTTCCTTGTATATTTTACTAAATAGTTTGTCTGTGCCACCTTTTTATCCTTATGTTTGGAGTTATCCTACTGTTGGAAGAAGCTTAAACTATTGAGCTTTAGTTGCCTGAAGTTCAACCCACCAATGAGCACAGGTCATTCACAGGGAATCACTGTCTGTGAGTTGTGCTGGCTGTGATGCCTTTTCCAGAGGAATTTCCCCTTTCATATCCTCGGTGCATTCAGTTTTGTCCACTCATAATGGAAGCCTGGTTTAGATATTATGAAAAATTGATATCATAAAGGTATAAGGTTAATTATTGCAGGTATAGAAGACCTAGCATTTATCAACACAGTAGTATTGAGGATAACAGAAACCTATTGTCAATCATGTGCTTGATCATTGTCTCTAAAAATGTAATTATTTAGACTGAGCATGCATTTTGTTATATATAATATAAAATAGAGAGTGAAATGAGAATCACTCTTGAAATTTCTGGTATTTTAACTCTTGTGAATGATATGATTTTATATGTAGACTGTGAGGAAATATTCAAACAGACAATAAAGTTGTATTAATAAAATTGGGTCTGAAATCAGTTGAGGTAAAAGTGGGGGAGTTGATATTGAGGGCATTTTAGGAGTGTTGTTATATTCCAACAATTTTTTGAATTTAGGAATTAGTTTTGAGGATGAAACAGTAGTTGAAAGTCAATGGGAAAACATTTTGACTAAGATGCAAGCTAGATTACAAATATGAGGAATGTTTTTTTATGTCATGTGAAAAAAGTTAATGTTATTAAAAGTTATATTTTTCATTAAGTATGTAGTTAGCAGGAATGTGGTTGTTCCCTGAAAAGCTGGAAACAGCTATATTGAGCTTATTTTTTCTTTTGCTATGGGGTAATGAATTAAACCCCTGTAAATGAGGAATGTTACATCAGGTTCATACGTGAGTACTATGATAGGTGCTCTTCTGGGACATTTAAACCTAGTGTTTTTCTCCCCAAAGGTGAGAATCAAACCCTGTAGCTTGTGTTTGTGAGATGAACACCTTAATCATTGTCAGCTCCCATGATGAAATATAGCAGATTAAAAATGCTCAGAGAGTTTCACATTGTTATGTCCTTTTCTTAAATGTATTAAGCAGTTCTACATCATTACACCCTTTTCTTAAATGCATTTGTAAAAGTCAGTAACCATTTTGTTTTTCAGTAATACTTAGGAAAATATTATTGACAGTTAATAGAAAGATATGAAGGGGTAATATTTTTCAAAACAATTTTTAAAGCATGCAGAAATTTGTAATTTTTA
>NC_056740.1:495943599-496003599 GCF_019279795.1 Protopterus annectens | reverse complement strand
CTCGCGCAGCTATTAGACTCCTTGATCCGTGTTTCAAGATGGGATGGGTGGGTCACCGACATCACCGCAGACTCTGGGCACCCGAGGTGAGCCCGTCGGCCTTGTGGTGGGATGAGGTCAGGCTGCACTGAGGGCAGTCCAGCCCAGTTGACAGTCCCGCTGGGAGCCGGGGGCCTCCGGCACCCGCTGCGAGGGTCGGGGAGGGTGCAGCAGTGATCATCTCCATCTCCCATGACCCCCGTGGCACGGCAAGGGCTGATGCAAGGGCTGATGCTGTGGGCTGTAACAGTCCCCTCTGAGGAGGGGAGCCACCTTCCATGTGGCCTTTCCAGCTGACCCGGAGCCAGTCCTCTGCAGGTACCCATGATGACATTGAGGGGAAAGGACTCCAGTGTGCCACCCTGGGGTGGCCCCGCCCGGCTGGAGGGGAGGCCGCTGCCCCCCTGCCAGCATGGCACCGTCTCCTTCCCCCTACTGCATGGGGAGCCAGCCACCTCTGGGGCACGTGGCTGACCACACTGCTGGGCTCCCACCACATGGACGGACCCCCTCCCTCCCATGGCCAGGAAATGAGGGTGGGACGGACACCCCCCCTTGCTCTCGTGCTCCCTCCCTTCCCATGGGAGCTGCAGGCTTGGTCCAGCTGGCCTCCACCGGGGTGCATGGAGAGACAGGAGTCAGAGAGAGATGTGGAGAGAGAGGCGCGGAGGGTCGGGGCATTAATGATCTTTCCACAGGTTCACCTATGGAAACCTTGTTGCGACTTTTACTTCCTCTAGATACTGAAGTTTGATCATCTTCTTGGTGCACCACCAGGGCCGTGACCGACTCCAGCGGGGCTGATCCAAGGACCTCATTAAACCATCCAATCGGTAGTAGCGACGGGCGGTGTGTACAAAGGGCAGGGACTTCATCAACGTGAGCTTATGACCTGCACTTACTGGGAATTCCTTGTTTTGTGGGGAATAATTGCAATCTCCGGTCCCTATCATGATTGGGGTTCAGTGGATTACCCAGACCTGTCTGTCAAGGATAGACACACACTGATCTATTCAGTGTAACATGCGTGCAACCCCGGACATCTAAGGGCATCACAGACCTGTTATCGCTCAATCTTGTGCGGGTGAAAGCCACTTGTACCTCTAAGAAGTTGGAGATGACCACACGGGGCCGCATAACTAGTTAGCATGGCGGAGTCTTGTTCATTATCAGAATTAACCAGACAAAATGCTCCACCAACTAAGAACGGCCATGTACCACCATCCACAGAATAGAGAAAGAACTATCAATCTGTCAATCCTTTCATTGTCCTGGCCAGGTGAGGTTTCCCTTGTTGAGTCAAATTAAGTCACAAGCTCCACTCCTGGTGGTGCCCTTCCATCAATTTCTTTAAGCTTCAGCTTTGCAACCATACCCCCCCCAGAACCCAAAGACTTTGGTTTCCCAGAAGCTCCCAGGTGGGTCATGGGAATAACACTGCTGGATCGCTAGTCGGCATCGTTTATGGTTGGAACTACGACGGTATCTGATCGTCTTCTAACCTCTGACTTTTGTTCTTGATTAATGAAAACATTCTTGGCAAATGCTTTTGGTTTCGTTCATCTTGCGCCGATCCAAGAATTTCATGTCTAGCAGCACAATATGAATTTCCCCGGTCGTCCCTCTTAATAATGGCCCCAGTTCTGAAAACCAACAAAATAGAACTGGAGTCCTATTCCATTATTCTTAGCTGAAGTATTCAGATGGCCGGCCTGCTTTGAACATTCTAATTTTTTCAAAGTAAACACTTCGGACCCCCGGGACACTCAGTTAAGAGCATTGAGGGAGTGCTGAGAGGCAGGGGCTGGGACAGGTGGTAGCTCACCTCATGGCGGACCACTAGCCCAATCCCAAGATCCAACTACGAGCTTTTTAACTGCAGCAACTTTAATATACGCTATTGGAGCTGGAGTTATCATGGCTGCTGGCACCAGAGTTACTCTCCAATAGATCCTCATTAAAGGATTTAAAGTGTACTCATTCCAGTTACAGGGCCTCGAAAGAGTCCTGTATTGTTATTTTTCATCACTACCTCCCCGAGTCGGGAGTGGGTAATTTGCACGCCTGCTGCCTTCCTTGGATGTGGTAGCCATTTCTCAGGCTCTCTCTCTAGAATCGAACCCTGATTCCCCATTACCCATGGTCACCATGGTAAGCAAAGATAGTACCATCGAAAGTTGATAGGGCAGACATTTGAATGTTGCGTCGCTGCCATGAGGGCATGCGATTGGCCCAAGTTTATCTAGAGTCACCAAAGCTGCCGGGGCCGAGACCCGGATTGGTTTTGGTCTGATAAATGCATGCATCCCCGGAGGTCAGTGCTCATTAGCATGTATTAGCTCTAGAATTACCACAGTTATCCAAGTAATGGTGGAGCAATCAAAGGAATCATAACTGATTTAATGAGCCATTTGCAGTTTCCCTGTAGTGCCCGTGTGCACTGAGACTTGCACGGCTTAATCTTTGAGACAAGCATATGCTACTGGCAGGATCAACCATATAGGAGCACCTCGGTGGGCAGAGAGGACGGGCTGCAGCCCACACCTCTGCCCATGGGAGGGCTCCCTCTCCCCGTGGAGAAGGCACCCCAGGTGCTGGTCGTGGAACCGTGATGGTGACCCCAGAGGGCCGAGTACAGGTGTGGAGCACTGCCGTGCTCAGAGCCAGAGAGTGAGGGAGAGAGTGCTCCTGCAGCTCCTGCACTTGGGGATACCCACCAGAATGAGGTGGCCTGGTGCATGACAGGACCCCTTTACCTTGGCCTGGGCTCATTGGTCTCACCTGGACTTCACCACTGAGGGGCACTTAATGCTCTGTGCTCCCCACCCGCACCTCACTCCCAGGGAGGAAAGGCTTGACCCAAAGGCCATGACCCACAGAATCATACCATGGGGGCCTTCCACCAGTGGAATCTGGTCAGCTCGATCAATTGATGGATGGTGAGGAGAGGTGTCTTGGCCCCCGCTGTGAGGGCACACACCAGGAGACATTCTCCCCAAGGCTGGGACCTGGACTCGCACTCCCAATGGGAACCCAGTCATCCCTTAACTCCTGGAGGCTGCCAAATTGTGCCAGATCACACGTGCCCAGCGGATGACCAGGGGACGGACCTGTGGGGTGCTACCGACCCCACGGAACTCCCCTCAGCCACAGAGGGCCAGATCCACTCTCATGAGGGCCTCCGCGTCCCACCACTTTCCATCCAGAGGGGTTCTGGGGACCTTGCGATATTTCAGGGATGCCATCAGGTACCGGGCGAGGTCGGACACCTTCCCACTGCCTAGCAGGAGATCTCCAGGTCCTGCAGACTCCTGCCTGTCACTCCCCTGAGGACTTCCATCGCGGGGGACTCTGCCTGCCCCCTCTCACCCTGCCAAGAGCTCTCCCTGCCTCGCAGCCCTCTGCCAGCAGCTCCCTTAGGGACTTCCACCTGGAGGGGGGGTGGTCCAGACCCTCTCACCTGGGTGGGAGCACTCCTTCCTTGGCCGCTTACCGCCTCTCTCCTCCTTCCGGACTTCTGTTCTGGAGGGGGCCATGGTCGGGACCCCCCCCTCACCCAGGCGGGAGTTCTCCCGGCTCAGCCGATCTCCGCCCCTCTCTCCCTTACAGACTTCCATGGGGAGGGACACCTCTGGGCTTCCACTTCCACTTCCACAGGGCGGGAGGGCTCTTTTCCCAGGTTAGATATCGCCTGAAAGCTGCCAAATTCTTCTGTGTCCCCATGCCCATGAAGCCCCTCAGGGGGAACTTCCTCTGGTCCCAGCTGACCTTGCAGAACTCCCCTCGGCCACCAAGGGGCAGGCCCACCCTCATTGGGCTTCCTAGCCCATGCTCCTCTCTGGTCCAGAGCTCCATGGCCCCCGTAATCCCCAGGTCTCCTGGAGGCTGCCTGGCCAGGCCGTGTCCCCATGCCCTCAGAGCCCCTCAGGTGGACCTCCCTCTGGTCCCAGCCAGCCCCACGGAACTCCCCTTGGCTGCCGAGGGGCAGGCCCACCCTCATTGAAGCTTCCAAGCCCACGCTCCTTTCCAATCCAGAGCTCCATGGTCCCCGTCTCCCCCAGGTCTCCTGGAGGCTGGCTGACCGGGCCATGTCCCCATGCCCTCAGAGCCCCTCAGGGGACCTCTCTCTGGTCCCGAATGGCCCTGCAGAACTCCCCTCAGCCACCAAGGGGCAGGCCTGCCCTCATCTGGACTTCTAAGCCCATGCTCTTCTCCGGTCCAGAGCTCCACGGTCCCCATCTCTCCCAGGTCTCCTGGAGGCTGCCTGACCAGGCTGTGTCCCTGTACCATCGGAGCCCTTCAGGGGGACCTCCCTCTAGTCCCGGCCAGCCATGCAGAACTCCCCTCGGCCACCGAGAGGCAAGCCCACCCTCATCGGGACTTCTAAGCCCACACTCCTTTCTGGTTCAGAGCTCCATGGTCCCTGTCTCCCCATGTCTCCAGGTGGCTGCCTGGCAATGTCTCCTAGCCCTCAGAGCCCCTCAGGGGGACCTCCCTCCGGTCCCTGCCGGCCACACGGAACTCCCCTCGTCTGCCGAGGAGCAGGCCTGCCCTCATCTGGACTAATGAAAACACGCTCCTTTTTGGTCCAGATCTCCATGGTCCCCCTCTCCCTCAGGTCTCCTGGAGGCTGCCTGGCCGGGCTGTGTCCCTGTGCCCTCGAAGCCTCTCAGGGGACCACCCTCTGGTCCCAGCTGGCACCGCAGAACTCCCCTCAGCTGTTGAGGGGCAGTCCCGCCCTCATCGGGACTTCCGCGTCCAGCTCCTTTCCGGTCCAGAGCATCATGGACCCCATCTTCCCCAGATCTCCTTGCGGCTGCCTGGCTGGGCCGTGTCCCCACTCCTTTAGAACCTCTCAGAGGCACCTCCCTTTGGTCCCAGCCAGCCCCGCAGAACTCTTCTCAGCTGCCAGGTGGCAGGCCTGCCCTCATCAGGACTTCCGTGTCCCCTCCGCTTTCCCATCTAGAGGGGTTTTGAGGACTTTGCGATATTTCACGGATGCTGTCGAGTACTGGGTGAGGTTGGACAACTACCCCCTGCCCAGCAGGAACTCTCCAGGTATGGAGAGCTCCCACCGATCAATACCTCGAAGACTTCCACCATGGGGGGGCTCTGCCTGACCCCTCTCACCCGGGCAGGTTCTCTCCTGGCCAGGCCGATCTCTGCCCTTCTCTCCCTTCCAGACTTCTGTGGGGAGGGACCCCGTCCGGGCTTCCACTTCCACCCAAGCGGGAGGGTTCTTTTCCCAGGTTAGATATCTCCTGAAGGCTGCCAAATCATTCTGTGTCCCCGAGCCCCTCAGGGGACCTCCCTCTGGTCCCAACCAATTTTGCGGAACTCCCCTTGGCCACCGAGGGGCAGGCACACCCTCATCTGGACTTCTGAGCCCACGCTCCTTTCCACTCCAGAGCTCCACAGACCCGTCTCCCCCAGGTCTCCTGGAGGCTGCCTGGCTGGTCCATGTCCCAGTGCCCTCGGAGCCCCTCAGGGGGACCTCCCTCTGGTCCTGGCTAGCCCCGTGAAACTCCCCTCGGCCGCCGAGAGACAGGCCTGCCCTCATCAGGACTTCCACTTCTCTCCCTGCTTTCCCATCCAAAGGGGTTCTGGGGAATTTGCGATACTTCGGAGATGTCGTCGGGTGCCGGGCGAGGTCGGACACTTTCCCCCTGCATGGCAGGAGCTCTCAGGGTCCCACAGGCTCCCACCGGTCGCTCCCTTAAGGACTTCCACCTGGAGGGGGGATTGTCCGGATGCTCTCGCCCGGGCAGGGGGAACCCTCCAGGGCTGCTTTCCACCTCTCTCTCCCCCTTCCGGACTTCCATCACAGAGGGGGCCATGGTGTGGACCTCCCTCACCCAGGCGGGAGCTCTCCAAGTTCAAATATTTTAGTCTTTCAAAATAACTTAAACTTTCAAACTTTCACATCCATGGATGCCCTTGGTATATTTCTACTATACTCTTTCCAGTTTACCCATGCTTGTTTTCTTATGTTTTCCATATTTTTACTCCATACTCACATTTGGGGCTAACGTAACTAAAAAACAATGACTTCATCATTTCAGATTTCCTAGACTTTAAAAATCTTTTGCTATAACACAGTTCTATAACTATCATAAACCAATTGGTTGATATAAGTGCAAAAACTGAAAGCTGGATCTACCCATATACCAGGACCTTAAATAAATCTACATTTCCAATTACTGTGTGCCGTATTAAATATTCACCTTTCAGTTTATGCCTCCCAAATCTCATAATATTTGCTTTTGATGTATTTATCAGCATATCATTCCCCTGTGCCCAAACAGTCAATTTAGTCAAGTTCTTTTGCAGCCATGCCCTATCTGTAACACGTGGAATCAGTTTACCGAATTTCAAGTCATCTGCATACAGACTGTAAAACAGCTCAGATTAAAAAGATAGATTTGAAAGATATAATCTAAACAAGTAAGGGCCTAGGACAGAGCCCTGTGGGACACCCTGACTGTAAACTGTAACCAAGGATTTCACCTGTCCAGTTGCTGTATGATACTTGCCATGTCCTATTTGTAAGCCATGCAGCTAATCCATTTTATCAAGAGCACATCAATACCTAGTTGTACTAATTTATTGAACAGTGTTATGTGTATGACCCTGTCAAATGCTGAAGTTAAATCTATATAAATTACATCACAGCACAATTTTTCATTAATAGCTGTTATCATATTGTTATAGAGCATCACATTATAGGTGGTAATAGAGCTATTTTCTACATATGCATGCTGATCTATGGTTTCAAGTCCCAACCTTTCCAATTCTGACAATAACTTATCCAGTATTACTTTCTCCATTATTTTTCCACAACATGAAAGTAGACTTAAGGCTCTGAATGACTCTACATTTGTCATACTCTCCTTTTCCTTAAAGACAGGTTTAATAAGTGCATGTCTCCAGTACTGAGTAATCTCTCTCTCTCTACACACACACACACACACACACACACACACACACACACACACACACACACACACACACACACACACATATATATATATATATATACACACACACACACACACACACACACACACACACACACACACACACGTGTATATATATATATATATATATATATATATATATATATATATATATATATATATATATGACCAATTAAATAATAGTTTTCAAAGTACTGTAAGCTCTTGCAGGAGTATTCTCAGGTCATTGTTACTTATTCTGCCTCCTCCCTGTGCTTTGTTTGGATCCAGTTTGTGCAGTTCTTTCTCAGTATATTCTAATTCAGTTTCACTATCTGAGGTTACCTGGATGTCACTAGGACAACTTATCACTTCCTTTGTGTAGCTACACTGCTTTGCATAGGATTTTGTAAATATATCTATAATCTATTGTGTCTGAGAATAAATGTTAGAATCTACACACAGTTTATCAGTTTGTATGTTTTTACTCTTATTTATCTATAAAATGTTTTCCTATCACTCTCAAAATGTTTATACAAATTTTCTTCAAACTTTTGTTGGTCTTGTCTCACACTATGCTTAGTTTTTCTGTCAAGTTTATTTTAGTTTTCAAAGTTGTAGTTTAGCCTCTTTTCTATTTCTTATATGTTTTGTTTCTCACCTTAATCACGTATCTTGTTCTTATGGAAATATATCCCCCTAGTACTGTAAGCCTAGTTCTTGATGTGAAACATTTTTTTTTGATTTTTTGCATTCAAACAATTTCTCTTTTAAAATTTTGCACATTTCTTCTGTAGTTTTTCACTGAACCCATCACTCCAATAAGTTTTACTTAGTGACTGTTTTGCTTCCCTATAATCAGTTTTTTTTTTTTTTGCATTGATTTAGATTTCACTTTGGCAGAATTATCTAGCAACAAATTAACCTTTATAACCCCATGGTCGCTACACATCAATGGTGGTAAAACCTGACATGAAGTAATAGTCATTTCCTTAGGAATGTCAACAATATCTAGTATGTTATGTTCCTTGGTATTTTTTTTTTTTTTTACAGTCATAAACAATTCTTGTTCCGGAAGATACATTGTAAATGATTTCCTTACAAATGTTGTTGAATCAATATTATTCCAGTCTGCTCTGGTAAATTTAAGTCCCTCATGTTCATAGGTTCATAGGTGTGTACTAGGCTAATGTACTTGGAGCCTTTACAAACCTAGCCCTTAGAAGTGCATCATGCTGCCTAACATTAGTTCCCAGTGCTTCTATCAAGTAGATCCACTGGAGTGATCCCCGGGGTGAACTTTCTATTTCCTATCCACTCATCAAGATTTCTGTTGAAGAAGGCCAGTGAGGTGCTTTGCTTGACATGTATGGGAAGTCTATTCCAGAGCATGGGCAGTCTTTGGGTTATGAACCTGTCCCTCCAGCACGTTCTGTTGATTGTGGTAATGAGGTTGAGGTCTCTGGAGCATGTGGTGCGGAGGGACTAGGATTTCTTTAGATGTAGCATTTCTAACAGAGCAGGGTCAGACGTGGCTTTATTTATTTATTTATTTGCCATTTGTTAACCGGGTTAGTCTGGCTGGGTGGATGTCCTTTTTCAACAGAGACCCAAGGAGAAAAGCTCCAGATAACGTAGAAAAACAATTAGTTACAAAAGAGCAATACAGATAAAAGCAATAACATACACTAGAAATCATATACATTTTAACATTCATTATAAAGGTACATTTAGTAATCTTAAAATGAGATGTAAATGCTGTCATTATAAGTTAAGTAACAGGAGGAAAGGAAAAGGAGGGCCAGTAAGTGCGGTCAGGTCAGGGAGAAATAGTGGGGAAAAGGCAAGACAAGAGGATGAGGAGACATAGCTGAGAGATGTCTGGTGCAGTGCATAGAGATTAAGGAAGAGATACTTTGTTACTGAACAGGAAGTAGAAACATGCAGCCAGGACAATCTAAGGTGCAGGAAAAGGAGGCAGAGCCTAGGTGGGAGAAGAAAAGGCTGGGGCGCAATTGACTCAGTTAGGGTCCTTACAGGGGCAGGTCCAGGAACTGAGTAAGTAGTCCTTTAGGGCTAGTTTGAAATTGGGTGAATTTTGGAGAGTTCTGATGTAGACTGGGAGCTTGTTCCAAGATCTGGTGACTGCATGACTGTAAAGGCTTTTTCCAATGGATTTATTAGGTTTGGAAATTTGGAGAAAGTGTTGGTCTGAGCTACGAAGTTACCAGTTAGGGATGTAGGGGCAGATAAGAGTTGCTAGTGAAGGACAGGCTAGGGGTTGTTGTAAGATAGAATGAGTCAAGAGAAGTTGAGGTAGAATAAGTTGGTTATGGAACTCTAGCCATTGAAGTTTTGTTAAGGAGAGGCAGTGGTGTGAATGATAGGGGAGATTTGTGGCAAACCATGCGACTTTATTATATGTTTGTAAGTCAAGCAGATATCACCTCTTAGTAGACAGTATGAGACAGAGAATAGCTGGAGTTTTTTGAGTCTGTCCATGTAGGACATGTGTTTAAGGCCTAGGATCCTCTTCATGAGGTACTTTTGTGGCCTTTGCAGCTGTTGCATGTGTCTAGTGAGGTACATGCCAAATGGGGCATTATACTCAATGATTGGCCTAATGAGGGAAGAGTAGAGAGAGATGATGACCTCTTTTTTCCTGGATGCAAAACACTTGGTAATGAGATGTGCCACATAGAAGAATTTCTGACCACAGTGGCAATGTGGTGGTCGAAGGAGAGGTTGCTGTCAACCTGTGTCCCTAGATCTCTTACAATGCCTGCAGTGTTCAGTGGGCTCCCATTAATGTGGTAATTAGTGGCAACTGAGTTTTTCCCAAAGGGAATGGCGACACATTTTTTGGCATTAAGCTTAAGGCCATGGTTTAGACACCAGTCATTGGTCTCAGTGAGGCCTTTCTGTAGAATGTCTACATCATTTGGGGAGTTAATAATGGCTCCCAGATTATAGTCATCTGTGAACTTGGTCAGCCAGAGTCCCCCTGTGTTGGCCTGGACCTCTGAGAAGTAGATACAAAATAGGAGAGGACCCAGGACTGATCCCTCTGGGACTCCATTCGTGACTGGTCAGCAGTCTGACTTGGAGTCTGCTACTTTCACAATGTGGTTTATATCTGTGATCCAGTTTGCAACCCACCTAGTGATATAGGGGTTGATGCCTAGTTTGGTGAGTTTATTAATAATTCCTGAGTGGGGAATGGTATCAAAAGCCTTAGACAGATCAAGGTAGACCATATGAACTGCCCTGCCCTGATCCACAGCTCTCTTGACTGACTCAAAGAAGTCTACCAGGTTGAGCAGGCATGATCTACCTTTCACAAAACCAAATTGCATGGGATCTAGAGTTTGGAGATTCCCTATATCCTTGTTAATTAGGTCCATGATGAAGTGCTCCATAGCCTTACATATCAGACTCATCAGGCTAATGGGGTGATAATTCCCAGGGTCTGTAGTCACTATCCCTTTATGGAGAAACATGACTGTAGCAGTGCACCATTCAGTAGGGAGAAAGCCTGAGGTGAGGCTGTGATTAAAAAGGGCACGCAGATGTGGTGCCAGTTCACTTTGTAGTTCATGTAGAACACATCTAGAGATATTGTTGGGTCCCATAGAAGATGTATTCTTGGCCTTGGACAATGCAGCTTTAACCTATGTTGCAGTAATGCTGGGTACCTGGCATTCCTCTGGTATTGTGATTGGTCCTTTGGGGGGGAGGGATAAAGTTGGCACTGAATCTGTCAGCCAGTATGTTGTTAATATCTGTTGGGTCAGTATAGGAGGTACCATTGTGCAGTAACTCAGAGAAAACCTGGGTATTGCTGTGGAGATTCTTGATATAACTATAGAAGGTGTTGTGGTCATTTTTATTGTCTGCCACAATTCTGCCTTCATTGCTGGCTTTAGAGGTTTTGTTGAGGGATCTCAACTTTTTGTTGAGGCTAACAAAGGAGTTTTTCCAGTCTTGGGACTTCACCTTTTTCTGCAACAGATTCTTCCTTCTGTTGTAGAGTTTATTAATGTCAGGGGACCACCAGATTGGCTTCCTTTTCTTGGAGGAGAGCGTCTTGGTTCTGTTGGGTATGGCTAATTCCATGCATTTATGTATGTGTTCGTACAGTGAATTGGTGTATGATTCGGCAGTCATGCATTTATTTTCTATTGACATGGGTGCCATGAAGTTAGCCACCTCTGTTTTTAGGAGCCCAAAGTCAGCTTTGGAGAAGTTTTTCATGGTAGGTACCTTTGCGGAGGGTGTGGGTGAGATGTGGATTTCCATGGTGATTAGTTTATGGTCAGATCTCAACAAGGAGACATTGACTATTGGTGTAGAGCAATGGTTGCCCATATTAGTAATAACCAGGTCAAGGAGTTGCTTCCTCTAGTGGGGTAAGAATGATCTGGTCCAGGGCATTGGAATTGATGAATTCCAGGAAGCGGTGGGCCAGTGTATTGGTGCATGAGTAGTTTTCCCAATTGATGGAAGGGTAGTTGAAGTCACCTAGTAAGAGGGTATTGGGTTGGACCCTAATAGTTTCCAGGGTGCTTAGGAATGTGGAGTGAGAGGTTGGGGTCCTATAGCAGTCTACAACCTGGATCGCTGTCTTACCCAGTGTTAGTTGTACCTGAAGTGTCTCGGATGCATTATGCTGGGTACTAGTCTGGAGGTGTGCATATCCTTTATGAATATAGAGACACCACTGCCTTTGGAGCTTTGGTCCATGTTCTGGGGCTGAAAGGTGTGGAATGAGTTATAGCTTGGTAGCACAGGGGTGCTTTCTGTTGCTTTAAACCAGGTCTTTGTTACAGCACAAATGTAAATGTTCTCCATTTTGAGGAGTGCTTCAAGTGCATCTTGAGAGTTAGACTTCTAGTGTTCAGCAGCATGACCCTCAGATTGCATTTATTTATAGCTGCTATGGTGGTAATTTGGTCTTTGAAACATCACCTAAAAAAGGCACTATAGGGGTGGCAACGGCCTTAGCCAGTATCCAGAAACCCAGGGGTGACAGATGCAGGCCATCTCTGGCAAAGCATCAAGGTCTGTCAATCATGTCCTCCCAAGCAAACAGATACTGCATCCACTTAGAATGACACCAGAAACTTAGCCAATTGTTGAAGTCAATCATTTTCTGCTTGTACTGCCGTATCATTCTGGGTGATGGTAGCATGCTGCTCAGGACTAGGGTCATACCTGCCTGGGTCACATAATCCAAGAGCTCCTCCATGTCTCTTTTCATAGTCCAGAGAGGTGTGTCTCAGGTCATTCACAGTAACAAGGACAGTGACAGAGTCATACTTGTACTTGTTGTGGAGTGACCTGAGTGTGTGTGTGTTATGTGTCGGATTCTGGCACATGATAGACATCTGACTGTTACCTTCTCCTTATTCAACCTAGTGAGCAGGGCATCAGTGTGCTTCACTCTCAAGTCACCTATGATTAGTGTATTGGGCAAGCTGTTTTGCCTTAAGGACTTAGGTTGAGGGGCACACTGTGTAGGTGAGCTGTGTGTCTTGTGGTGTGTGCTGTGTTGTGGTGGTCAAGTGCATTTCTGCCTTGGAGGTCTCTGCTGTTTGGGTAGATTTCTATTGAGAACCTCTGTGAGTGGTTTGTGTTTCTATGTAAGAGCTGTGATGGTGGGTGTCCTGGAGAGCTATGTGTTGCATGTGGTGTGGTGCAGGTGTTGATCTTCTCCTCTTGACCAGCTATTCCAGTCTTGGCTTGAGAGTGCATGGCTTCCAATTTGGATATATAAGTGTATCTTTCACAAGTCTGAGTGTTGGGAGGTAAGAGGAGTGGGTTGTCCGTGTACATGGGGCAGTTGCTACATTGCCTCAGGATGCTCACGTTCACCAGGTTAATAGGAGAAAGCACAGGGAACTGACCTTCAGACATGCCAGGAGGGATGGTCATTATTACTAAGTACTGGAGCTGTTTCCTTATATATTCCTTTTACAGGAAAAATGTCACTCAATGTGTCTGAGTCTGTACAGAGCACTACCAAACACTTGAAAGGAAACTAGTACATAGACCCTGAAAATTTAAGGATGAAGTATTTAGGCAGATATTTTGAAGTTAGAAAGAAATCAAGCCGTACTTACTGAAAAATAAAGAATTAGCTTGTCAAGAATGATGTAAAGAGGGGAGTCACATAAATGGCTACTGCCAGGCTACTGCTAATGCTGGTCTCAGCACACCTTCACTCTGTTGGAATACAATACTCCTTTGCTTCTTTACTCACCAGAAGCAAAATGTTAGCACCAATCCCAAGAAGAGAAGCAGGCCACAGCCTGTTTGGTGATCCACAGTCTTATCCTAAATGATGCAAGGGTCTGCAGGCTTGTAGCCGTTTTCTGGTAGATACCAATCAGGTACGTTAAGCAGAGACACTCACTCCCCAACCAGAAAGAGTCAGGAATCAAAGCGCTCTGCTCCTACTCTCACCAGGATCAGAATATAAGCACAGATAGGTTCATAGGTTCATAGGTTTATACTAGGCTATCTGCCCTAAGGCATTTATAAGCCTAGCCCAGAGTTTTTGTGGCTTACGCCACCCCTTATGTTAAAAAATACTGTGCCCATTAGTTTGTTGTGCCTCTGTCCAGCAGTGACACAGAGAGGATTCCCGGAGTAAACCTATGATCTCCCATCCACCGGTCAAGATTTCTCTTGAACAAAGCCAGCGAGGTGCTCTGCCTCACATGGACCGGGATTTTATTCCACAACATAGGGAGTCTCTGGGTGACAAATCTATCCCTCCAGCATGTCCTATTTATATCAAAACAGAGCTGTGGTCTCTTTTCAAGATTTAATATGCAGTTAAAAGCAGAATACAAGTAAAACACAGTGTAAAGAAAACAAATCACAGTATACAAAATAGAAAAAGACAATAAAGTAATACAAAATACAACAAATAAAAAGCAAACTTGCAAGCTGTAGCAGAGTCTGGTTGAGCCTTTCCAGTGTTTCATGCAAGAAATGTGTGAATTCCTCTAGGTCATCAGCACTTGACTTTTTGGTCTATAAATTCCAACAATCGTTATATGTTCCAAGGTTGTCTTAGTGTCACAGTTACGCAATCTATAGTATTGATGTTATCATCAAACATGCAATAATCACAGGTCTCATAAATATCTTTAATCCCTATCTTAAAACCTCCACCTGAGTTTTTGTTAGAATGACTGTTACAGTAAAAAAAATTATCCCTGACAGAACTGGTTTCAAGTCATTGTTCAACTATGCTTTACAAACAATAACAACATCAGTCTTATTGGAATGTAGAACATTTTCCAAAAAAAAACACTTTATTATTAATGGTCCTAGCATTAACAACCATCAGAAGTGCATCAAATGTTGCTATCTGTGAACTGTTAAATTTTTGACCTGACAAAAAACCTGCCTTGTGTTTGTCAAATATTACAAAACATCTGCTGCAAAAATTCTCTTCCATGATCTTGACAAGTGTAAACCATCCCGACTGAGCACATAGGGCCAAAATTAGGCTCAGATGCTCTACACATTTCCATTTTTTAAACAGGACATTTTTTCCATGTAGGCATTTACCCCCCAAATTATTTTCATTGATAGTGGCCTGATTCTCTTTACTATATGTGATTTGTAAAAAAATATGTCCTAACAGCTATACAAGCTATGCTATCTAAGAAGACTGTAAGTTCCCTACTAACAGAGAGTCCTTGTGGATGAGATTATATGTAAGAACATGAATAAAAAGAGATCCATACATTATTACATTGAGGCTTTGTAAGGCTTGTCTCACATCGTCTGATTTTGCTCCTGGCAAGCACAACACTATTTGATGTTCCTTCTCTTCTCTGCAAATGTAAGTATCAGTTCCTCCAATAATTGAATCACCAATTACAAGGATATCTTTTCTGTCCAGATCTGAAGAATTTTCAACTTCTAATTCAATATTATCTGCTCTATCGGTTGTTAAAAGGATTGATTTTCATCAGCATTAGTTTAAATAATTCCACTGTTTTCATTGCTTATTGCATTTGCAAGCATACAATTCTCATCCTGCTGGCTTTGTACATCCACAGCTTGAGCCAAGTTGTCAATGTCTGTCTCTCTCCTTTTTTCTTACAATAATGTTCTTCAGTCTTTCCACATTCAGTTTTGATTTCTTTTTTTTCAGCTGCCCTTTACCTATTGTTTCGACCTTCTCTTTTAGAAAAACACTGCCTTTTTCTGTAGACTGAATGCTTTCTGGTAGCAGATTTATTTCATTCCCTGTAATCTGTGTGTTACATAACAAAGCAGTGTCCTTTCTGGTCTGTATTCTTTTTACTTTACATACGTGTATCAGTTTATTCTTCTTCCTTGTTATTTGTTTTAAGAATACAAAAGTTGAAAAATTAATGTACATTAAAATGCAAATCACATTGTAGGGGAAATCAATATCAGTCAGATAAGGTTTTGATGAATGGAATGTAGGTATTATGGATAAGGAGGTGTGAGGAGAGTTTGTATAATAAGTTGTGAAACTGTAGTCTGATTACTAGGAAATTACATTTGTGATTATGGATGAAAGGTGTGTCATGAATAAGAATGCATTTTTGCTACAATACATTTAGGATGGTTTGTTTAATGATGGGTTTAAATATTTGTGTATCAGTGTTTAACTATGTGTAACATGCTTGAATAATTTTATTAAAGTTTCCCTGCTCATTTTGATAAGTGCTGTGGGATCTTTGGTATTCAACTGAGTTACCACCAGCTCTGGCAGATGGGACCTTAGACTAATGTATCATCTGAAGGACAGAACAGTCAGGAATGCAATATCCCCCCACTCCCATTCCTGCAGTGCAGTGTCCAAGCACCCAGTGGGAATAAAATTCAGAGCCTTATGATCTTCCAGTAGGCAGCGGAAGTGTGAGGCCTTTTGAGCCGCAGATACTTGAATGATAGTGAATTTATTTTTCTGCTGGTGAGACTATACTTTTTCCAAACTTAGCTTTGCCATTTTGAAGAGAGCAATTTGTGAGATAAATACAAGCTGTTTTTTAATTATTTCTGGCTACAGTGTATCAAAATACCACAAATACTGAAGGAGTGATACAAGTTATACCATCTAATTAAAGAGACGTGTTTACATCTTATTAATTGCAGTATATTTGTTTTAGATAAAACTACTTTGGTGTTTGCGCTTGCAAGAATGTTTAACTGTCTGTCCTCCTATGGGAAACTGCTCCATATTAGTGGAGCTTAAAGACTTAGATAATTATCTCCAGTCCATGGGTCAGTCTGATGTTCCTTGAAATGATATTGAGCAGTTGATCTCAGAGGAGCAGTTAGCTGGTGCCAGCAAATGAAATTTGGATAGATCAGGATGTGCATGTTTATCTATCAGTTCAGAAATCAAAATTAACTGGATAAAATACATTTAATTTTGGAAAGTCATTTTGCAATGACTCCTTTTTTACTTTGCAGTGATGTGTGGCAGATGCTGCAGCAACAAACAGCATAATTTCTGCATAATATTTCTCAATTTTTGGGAAAACCTGCTCAGGGGGGTTGGCACATAGAACAGAACCATGCAACAGTCTATAGAGCAGAACAGGTGTTGCTAATGATTTCCTGGAGCTATCTGTGTGATATTTCTTAATTCTCCACAGTGCAGCTAATGTTTGCTTGAGTTTATTATCCAAATGCTCAAGGAAGTAAAGTATTTGGTCTATGCATAGTCTGAATTATATTTTAGTGGTTTAATCGCTTAGGTTGACCAGAAGTACCTTAGACTATAACATTTGCATTCTTGTTAAGCTAAATTAATTTCTAAATAACATAACATTGACCTGTTCACTTAATATCAGTGATTTCATGGATAACCAGTGATGGAGTCAGCTGTATATAATCTGTACATTCATTGTTCAAAACATTGACATTTTGGTCACTATAGAGTAAAATGGAGTCAACATTGCTGTACATCACCTGTATGCTCTACAATTTCATTAATAAAAATTGAGGAAAACAGACAGCCTTTGATACATTGTGACAATAATGGTTCTCTACCAGGAGGCAGCATCAGTACATAGGATAAGGCTGCTATGGATGGAGCTTAATGCTGATTTGTTAAAAACCTTTCTTTGATAGCCTTCAGAATAGAATGCCAAGTGACAAAGTATCAAACATCTAGAGTAGTCTAAGCACAGGATTATGCCATCAAGTCCTTATGTAATTAGAGCTGGTGCAGAGATATTCTGTAAGCCTAACCAGTAATGTATAGAATTTATGGTCGATCTTGAAGCCACACCGAGTTTAAGTAAGAATATCATGTTCTAGGTGGCATGGTGGTAAACAGGTAAAAATGTTACCCCACAGCAAGACGTTTTCTGGTTCAGTTCTCTGCCGGGATACCTTTTGTGCAATGTCTGTATGCCCTCTGTGTGTTCATATGGCATTCCTCTTGGAGCTCTGGTTTTCTCCCACATTTCAAAAACAAGTAGGAAGGTAGATCAGGGGCTATAAATTATCCATAGGTGACAGCGCATGCTCATGTGATATGGAAGGAAGATTTGGCATCCTATACCTGTTTCTCCCTTGTCTTAAAAAGTCAATGGGTAGCAGTAGTTCTGCAGGGTTATGCCAGGAGTCAGCGGTTAGTTGCAACACGACGGGCGAGCTTGATGTTCTATGTAGTAAATTTTCGACTGCGCAGATTCTTCCTATTATCGTTGTGGAATAAGAAGACCATCTCGATGATAGATTTCAATGACTGCATAGTCTGTGAAACCCGAGTACAGCAATAATTCATTGTGTTTCTATGTTGCTGACACAACTAACCCATATAAACATTTGCTTATTGGATGAATTAGAGGATATTATATGTACAGCATGTGAAAGGCTTGGTGCTCAAAGGGAACACACATAAACTGGGTTGTAATGGAGTGTTTATGTCAGATGAGCAAGTTTTCAGAAACTCAAACTTCATATGGTTGAGACCATATATTTGATTTTCCGAAAACGCAAAGCATTTTTATGGACATTACGGCCCAGTGGGGATCGGGGAATTTATCCTTTTCCCAAACGTAGTACCATCTTGGAATTTGTATATATAATTTGCAGGAGGGGTGCGGGGGGGGGGGTTCCCACTTCAAACATATAGATTTTGGTTGCTTTGTTTTGTTTGAGTTTTCGAAAAGTCGAACACATGATCTTGACCATATGAAGTTGGCTTTCCAAAAACTTGATACTCTGACATAACCCTGTAATGGAGCTTCTCATTCTGAAACATAGTCTTTCATTTAGGCTACTATAATTCAGTGGAACCTACTTAGAGGCCCTGAATAAATAACAGGTGGCTGTTTCTGGCTTGCTGGTAAAGGGGAAATTGTTTCCAATTCTTTATCCAGCTCCACAGGGAAGTATTTTTGAAAGATAAAAACTGCCTAATAATTAATTTCCTGTGTGAATTAGGCTTGCATTCTTTCCCATTTATTTATAGGTTCATAGGTTCATAGGTAGGTACTAGGCTATCTGCCCGAGGGCATTTATAAGCCTAGCCAGAGTGTGTCGGCTTTCACCACCCCATTGATTAATTAACTGATCCTCTGTCAAGCAGAGCCAATGAAGTGAACCCAGCGGTGTATTTTCTGTTACCCATCCACTCATCAAGGTTTCTCTTGAAGAGTGTTACTGAAGGGCTCTGCCTGATGTAATTTGGAATTTTGTTCCAAAGCATGGGGAGTCTCTGTGACAGGAATCTCTCTCTCCAGCATGTTCTATTTATTGTTGTGGTGAGGTTAAGCTCACTAGAGCGTGTGGCTCGCAGTGACTTGGATTTCTTTAGTTGGAGCATGTCCATCAATTCTGAGTTGGACATGGCTTTGTAAGTCAGGCAGAGATCACCTCTGAGTAAGCGATATGCCACTGAGTACAGCCGGAGTTTTTTCAGTCAGGCTGCATAGGACATATGTTTGAGACCAGTAATCCTCTAGGTGAGGTACTTTTGTGGTCTTTCCAGCTGTTGGAAGTGTCTTGTGAGGTACATCCCAAACGGGGCATTGTACTCTATGATGGGTCTAATGAGTGATGAGTAGAGGGGCACTATAACTTCTTTATTTCTATATGCGAACCCTTTAGTAATTAGATGGGCCATATAGAAGTATTTCCTAACTACTTTGGAAATATGATTGTCAAAGGAGAGATTACTATCTACCTGGGTCCCCAGATCTCTCATTACCTCTTCTGTATTAAGGGGGCTGCCACCTATGTGGTAATTCGTGGGTGTTTTGTTTTTCCCAAATGGGATGACTATGCATTTTTTGGCATTTAGCTTGAGGCCATGACTTTGACACCAGGTGTCCATCTCAGTAAAGCCATTTTGGAGGATGTCCATGTCAGCTGGAGAGTCAATTATGGCTCCCAGTTTGCAGTCATCAGCAAACTTGGTTAGCCATAGTCCTCCTGTGTTTGCCTGTACTTCTGAGAAGTATATGCCGAACAGTAGGGGTCCAAGGACCGAGCCTTGCAGTACACCACTTGTGACTGGTTTAGAGTCGGACCTGGAGCCCCCTAGTCTTACCATGTGAGTTCTGTCTGTAAGCCTGTTGGCAACCCATCTTGTGATGTAATTGTTTATGTTCAGGCTGGTGAGTTTTTCTGTAATACCCGAGTGGGGAATGGTATCAAAAGCCTTGCTGAGGTCAAGGTAGGCTGTGTGGACCACCTTTCCCTTGTCTATGGCCTTGTTGACTGTCTCGAAAAAGTCAACCAGGTTTAGTAGGCATGATCTGCCCTTAACAAAGCTGAACTGGGTTGGGTCAAGTGTTTGGAGGTACCCATGTCTTTGTTAATGAATTCCATGATGATGTGCTCCATAGCCTTGCAGACCAGGCTAGTCAGGCTTATGGGGCGATAGTTACCAGGGTCAGTTGTGGCCCCTCCTTTGTGGAGCGGAATAACCATTGCTGTGTGCCATTCTATGGGCACATAGCCTGTGGAGAGGCTGAGGTTGAACAGTGTGTTTAGGTGGAGGGTTAGATTGTTCTGTCACTCGTGCAAGACGCAGATTGGGACACTATCTGGTCCCATTGACGCTGTGTTTTTGGCTTTTGAAAGGGCTGTTTCACCTGTGCATCTATGATTTTTGGGACACTACACTTTTCCGGTATTGTTATGGGCCATTTTGGAGGTGAAAGGGGGGTGAAGTTTGCACTGAATCTATCTGCCAGGATGTTGGCAATATCAGTAGGTTCAGTATATGTTGTGCTATTTTGCACTAGTTCAGTGCATATCTGCGAGTTGCCACTTAGATTCTTAACATAGCTAAAGAAGGCTTTGTGGTTATCTTTTGAATCCTTGGCTATTTTCCTTTCGAAGTTAGCCTTGGATGATTTCATGAGGGACCTCAGTTTCTTACTGATACTGATCAGGGATGTCTTTCCTTCGGATTTGCTTTTTTTCTGAACTAGTTTCCTCCTTCTGTTGTATAGCCTGTTTATTGCAGGGGTCCACCAAACTGGTTTCCTTCTCTTAGAGGTGTGAGTCTTGGTTTTGCTAGGGATGGCATGATCCATGCATCCTTGTAGGTGCTCATAGAGTGCATTTGTAAGGGTTTCTGCATCTTGGGCAGCGTTATCCTTTAGCGTGGGGGCTGTGAAACCTGCCACCTCTGTCTTAAGTAAGGTGAAGTTTGCTTTAGAAAAGTTTTTTACTGTGGTTTCCTTAGTTGGGGTGGTGGTGGGGTGTGGACACCCAGAGTGATTAGTTTATGGTCTGATCTAACCAGTGACGGGTTGACCTCTGGTGTGGAACACATGTCGCCCATGTTGGTGATGACCAGGTCCAATATGTTTTCACCTCTGGTAGGGGAGTTTACCAGCTGATCCAGGGCATTTGAGTTGATGAATTCCAGGAAGCACTGGGCCTGGGAATTTGTACTCAAGTAGTTTTCCCAGTGAATGGTAGGGTAATTGAAATCGTCCAATATCAGGGTGTTTGGTAGGACCTTCGTGTTTTCCAGTTTCTCCAGAAAGGTGGAGTGGTGGTCCTGGGTCATGGAGGGTGATCTTTAGCAGGTCACAATTTGCATTTCAGATTTGCCCAATGTTAGTTGCACAAGGAGGATCTCAGAGGTATCATGCTACGCCACTAACCTGGAGGTGTAAGTATCCTTGATGAATATGGATGCAGCCCCTCCTTTTGTGTTTCGGTCCGTGTTCTGTGGCTGAAATGTGTGGTATGAATTGTAGCCTGGTAGTGCTGGGGTGCTCTCTGGAGCCTTGAACCAGGTTTCAGTTACTACACAGATGTCGATGTTCTCCATACTGAGGAGTGCTTCGAGCATGTGCATTTTGAGATTTAAACTCCTGGCGTTGAGTAGGATAGCCCTCAGTTTTTTGTTAATTGTGCTGTTTACGGAGGTGGGTTTGACTTTTGAGCCTTGCCTAAAAAAGGCACTATGGGGGCAGCAAGAGCCTTGGCCAGTATTTGAAAGCCTAGGGGTGACAGGTGCAAGCCGTCTCTTGCAAAGCAGTGCGGCTTGTCGAGCATGTCGTCCCAGGCTGACAGACACTGGATCCCCTTAGAATGACACCAGAAGCTTAGCCAATTGTTGAAATTGATCATTTTTTTTCTTTATACTGAGGTATCATTCTTGGTGAGGGCAGGATGCTACTCAGGATCAGGGTCATACCAGCCAGGGCTACATGATCAGAGAGCTCTTCCACGTCTCTTTTCATGTAGTCCAGGGAGGTACATCTCAGGTCATTCACACCAACATGAACAATGACAGAGTCATATTTGTACTTGTTCTGGAGTGACCTGAGTGCTTGTGTTATGTGGTGGATTCTGGCTCCTGACAGGCAGCTAACAGTAAACTTCTGCTTGTCCAGCCTAGTGAGTGGGATGTCAGTGTGCCTGACTATAGAGTCAACTATTACTAGTGTATTAGGTATGTTATTTCGCCTTAAGGGCTGTGATTGTGTGGCACATTGATTTTGTGTTTTATGTGTTGTCTGGTTTGTGACGAGAAGTGCAGGTTGTTTGGGTGTCTGCTTTGGAGGTCTCTGATGCTTTTGCAGGTTTTTATTTAGAGCCTCCGAGTATGATTTTGTGTATTTATGTGTATTTTTTGCCAGTGCTGTTTTAGTAGGTCTGTGTGTGGCTGGAGTTGTGGTGCAAGTGTTAACCTTCTCCTCTTGACTGCCTGTTCCAGTCTTGGGTGGAGACAGCTTAGCTTCCCGTTTGGCTGCATAATTGCATCTCTTGCATATGTTAGTGTTTTGTGGTAGGAGGAGAGGGTTGTCTGTGTACATGAGGCAGTTGTAACATTGCCTCAGGATACCCAGATTCACCAGCTGGACTGGAGAGTACACCTGAAGTTGCCCTTTGGTCATGCCTGAATAGTAGGGTGAGCTGCTTAGTCGCTTGGTTGGTGAGGGGTGAATAAAGAGCCTTGCTCTGCTGGGCAATCAGTGTCAGGGTATATTAGTGCTTGCTATTAGGTCTGAGCAAGTGCTGGGCTGTGAGATGCTTTTTGAGTGCTTAGGTTGAGAGTTAGACTAGTTTCAAGGGAAAAACTGAAGAGTAGACTTAGTGGAGCCGGGAATAATTTAACCGTAGCTAACCGGCACTGCCTGGTGAGCAAAACCACGTAAACGCAGTTTTTATAGTAGGGAAATGAAAGAGATAGAAATTAGCCCAAAATGGCCACTAAACTACTAACGTCTGGGCTGGAGCCACTCCTCCAGGGACAGATAGGTTGCTCAAAGCTGCCCTCTAAAACAGCTTTAAACAGCTACAAACAATCAGAAAAGGCTATTGTACTTTAGTGTGTAGCCTACAACAGTTAACCAAATTATTTAAACAAAAAACAATTTTTTAAAAGTGCAGGCAGTCAAATAAGTACAATATGTGAAAAAACAAGCTTTTATATCACAATAAACGCTGGAAAATCTGCGTTTAGGCAGAAAACAGTTAAGTACAGCAAGAAAGTACAGAAAACTGATACTTAATCACTCCAAAGTCTCTCTCCTAAGCTAGAAGGCTTGTATCAGTTTAAGGTTTTCTAGTGTTACCCAGTAGGTTAGTTACAGGAAAGATGGGAAACAAGCACAGATGTGGTCTTTTAAACCAGAAAGTTGAAAGAGATGGACAAACTGTCCAAATGGTCAATAAACTACAATTTCTGGGCCAAGAACTTCTCCTCTCATGGTAGACAGGCTACCTAGTGCTTACCACTCCCACTGATAAGCTAGAAGGCTTTCCTCCAACACAGAAAGGCTTGCGGGGCTCAGAAGCTTACCAACAGCCCTGGATACAGCAACTCTGTATCTGGACTAGGCTAGTTACAGGAAAGGTGGGAAACAAGCGCAAGTGCGACTTTTAAACCAGAACATTGAAAGAGATGGAAAAAAACTGCCCAAACGGCCAATAGCTACAATTTCTGGGCCAGGAACCACTCCTCTTGTGGTAGATAGGCTACCTAATGCTTACCACTCCCACTGATAAACTAGAAGGCTTCCCTCCAACACAGAAAGGCTTGGGGGGCTCAGAAGCTTACAAAGAGTCCTGGAATACAGCACATCTTTACCTGGACTAGACTAGTTACAGGAAAGGAGGGGAACAGGTACAAACATAGGCTTTTAAGCCAACAAGTTGAAAGAGATGGAAAACTGCCCAAACGGCCAAATAAACTACAATTTCTTTTTTATTTATTTATTTAATTATTTATTATTTGGTTACTGGATGGGTGGACTGGTCCACACAGCCTGCACAGCCATGACCCAAGCCCATTAGAGCAGTATAGTACAACAAATTAAAAGAAGACAATACAATTGCATACACCTTAGTAAGGTGAGAATGAATTGCATACATGAAGAATATAGTGTTTAGACAATATACAACATATCTCCTGTATATTTCCAGCATTGCCTAGAACAATTCCGCTTTAGTAATCTATTATTTATATCAGTAGCATATTTTCAATGACTACTTACAGAATTTACATTGAGTATTTACAACATTTAAACACTATCAGGTAGGTAGAGCCTGAGATTGATTTGCTTGCCATTGACCATTGTCTCTGAAACATACACACTGAACTTCTTTAAATGCATGTTCCCTCCGTTTAGACCTAAACATCATGAGTTCAGTTGATTGAATGCTTTTTCTCTAACATTTGGTTTAAATCTGTGTCTGATAAGGGAGCGAATATTATTTTGTTGTTGGCTGACGGGGTAGGATTAGTATTTAACAGGAAATTTAGTAATTATTTGGGGACATTGGAGCAACATTATAATCTTAAATAGGAATGACCTGAAAAAATATATGGCCCTGCTCTGAGTGGGTGGCCAGTGTCCTTTGAGTAGGTCATAATGGTGGGTGTAAGTAGGTGCCAGTAAAGAAAATCTACATATTTTATTTAGCGTATCTTGGAGTCTATTAAAGTTATAACTAGAATGTAGCAGTAAAAGAGGGAAACCATAATCCAGCTTTGGGGTGAGCACATTTTAACTAATGCCTTCCATGCAGCCAGGGACAGAAAATGTGAAATTTATTATGAAAGCTTTAAATGAGTAAGTGTTTTGTGAACTGCTTGACCTGTATTTTTAGTGAGTGTGAGCGAAAGAGCTAGTAACATATTGAGGTATTTTTGTTCTGTGACATTATGAATGAAGTTGTTATCATTGTTCTTGCTTGTCACAGAGGATGCTTGTTTTCAGTTTAGCATGTGTGGCAAATGGCATAAGGATTGATTTATCTGGCATTATTAGTAGCATTTTGTGAGAAATCCAGCTGTAAACTCGTGAGAAAATATTCTGCAGTTTGGTTTGGAGGATTTATGGGGTTCTATGAGATTGCAATAGTAAGATATCAGCATACATAATTTTATTATTTATTTATTTAATATTTGCTTACCGGGAAAGTCAGACTTGGAACAAAGCCAATTTTCAGTGGAGGCCTGGGGAAAAATGCTCCAGATTCATGTCTTTGTAATGTGGGAGGAAACTGAAGCACCTGGAGGAAACCCATATGAACACAGGGAGGACATGCAAACTCCGCACGGAAGGCACTCCAGCCATGAATCAAACCGGAGAACATCTTGCTGTGAAGTGACAATGCAACCGCTACACCACTGCACTGTCCTAATGATATCTAAGGAAGCGTTGTCATCGGTAAGAGTGTTTATAAACAGGGAAAACATGAAGGAATCTCCACATTGATGGTGCAGGAGTTGGAAAAGGAGTTGTGTTTCATTACTTGATAGGTTCTGTTTTCTAAGGAGTTCCTAAACCATGAAATGACTAAAGCACTAAAGTTATGTTTTCTAAGTTTGTTAAGTAATGATGCATGGCTGACAATTCTAAATATGCTAGATAAATCAATAAAGAGTCTTACTGAGAGCAGTGAATCATTCATTTTACTGTATACGTTGCTTGTGTTAGAGTACAAAGCAGTCACGATGGTGAAAACATTCCTGAAGTATACTTCTCAACTGTTCAGAGTTTCACCGAATGCCCAGATTTTTTGGCTTATATTTTTGGTCTATTCCTCATAAAATTGTGTTTTTTTCTGGCAAATCACTGGGATGATCTGTGGACTGATGTCATTAAATAATGACATATATCCGAGTTTCGGACTTCAAATATTCCGGAAATGTATGTTAAAACAAAACCTGTTACTCTAGCAACCTTCTATGTTTATAAGAGCAATCATTAAAATATGTTCCTATATTTGGGCCTCACCCCCCCCCCCCCATTTTGTTGGGCTTTGCCCAGATTTCTTGTACTAAGAGGTTGAAATGTATGTCCTGAAGCCATGTTGTGCAACACACATAAGTCCATATTTATTTATGTGTGCAAATATTTGCTTATAGACTCATTTTTTGAAGATATTTAAGACAGAGCATAAGTTAGATATAGATCTAGAGCCCTTGTTATCTTTGGGGCTGGAGGTCTTATGGAAGTGATGGAGGATGATTGTATGTTTAAGGGGAGGAGGAGAGATGTCAGTGGTTAAGGAGGTCATATATTCGTGTGAGTGGTTTGGCAATTGTGTTGGCTATCTTTTTAGGCCTTTAAGCTGTAGGCTCTTGCTTGCCCAGCCAATCTTTTATGACATTTTAAAAAATAAGATACGGCTTTTGTACACCTATGGCTTTTGTACACCTACGGCTTTTGTACGCCTATGGCTTTTGTACACCTACGGCTTTTGTACACCTATGGCTTTTGTACACCTACGGCTTTTGTACACCTATGGCTTTTGTATACCTTTTAGTAATGTCAGTCACCTATGTCTTTATGTAACAACTACTGAGCATTACCTTTCTTACATTAACATTGATTCCTGACAGTGTTCTGGTCTTAACTGTAATATGTCTCCTGGGTACGGACTGGTCACATATTTGTCTAAACTAGCAAGAAGATTTTGGCAAAAAATCAACAGCTGTATTTGTGGAGGGGTATCTGAACAGACTATAGCAATCAACTGACTTTAACTAGCATTTCTACAGTCCATAGCTGGAGCTTTGTTAGGGTTCTGAAGTTCTTATTTAAGTTAAATATAGAAGGAAGGATGCATTTCCAGCCAAAATAGTTCAGCAGATGATCACTAAGGAAATCTTCTAGAGCCCTAGCTAGTAATCACAGAGACATAATGACTGTGCATAATGTGTAGTAACTAAGTATAGTACAGTATGTTCTAGATGTATCACACAGTCAAAGGGTAACAATGCATGCATATGCATGCATATTATCAGCGTATGGCACCTAATTATGAACTGCTGGACATGCTGATATTGGACAAAGATCATATATATGTACCACGATATGTCTGTAAGAAGAATAACAAAGACTGATAGGCAGGAGGCATGCTGACTAGTATAGATTGGTGATACTGTGAAAGATACCCACAATGTAAATACAATTAAAGTTTATTTTAGCTGCAGGATATTTCTGTGGCAGCTTCTTATGTAACAGTGATGAGACAGTGAAAGCTGATATCTTTGAAGCTGATTGTTTGTTTACCGAGAACTACAGAGACACCCTCACCCTACACGGTAAATTATGTATCCACACTTGGTGATGACTAGACTCTTCTAGGTTGAACAGACTAATGCACATACATTCCCATTCTCTGTCTTGGATCAACTGAAGTACAGAATTGTTATAAAAGAATTGTGTCATGTGTAGATGGAAAAAGAATGGGGCTAGGAGACTAGAACTGCTGGTAATATGTGCTGCTACTATTACAGTGAAGAAGATGCTTTTGGGTATTTTCTTTGAGTTTTTATGGAGAACTTCTAATTTCATTGGTTCAAGATTTTTCTGTTAGTACTTGATAAGAACTTCTTAATCAGAACTTTTGGTCAGTTTCATTTACTGTTTTGCTGTCTGTCTTTACATGCTGCAGTCGTTAAATTACTGAAAGAATGGTGCTGTAGCTCTCCAACTTGTTAACCCCTGTGAGGGTTCCCAATGGACTGAAATACTGGAAAATGTTCTTGCGGTAGAGTAACTGATGTTTTCACATAGTACTTTACTCACAAATAATATGAAAATGAAAAATATGTTGATGGAAAACATTTTAATGCTGTATTTCACATAATGAAAGAAATTATTACTTCAGGGCACTTTCATTTTTAAGTTCTCAGTAAAGTAAACCCATAATTCTTTGCTCTGTCATTCTCTTGCATCACATGACAGATAAAGATAAAGAAATCTGTGTCCATGGCTGCATCATTCCTCAAGTTAAAGGAGTGCAGATATCTATTGGTGGACATCTAAGTTCCATCTTTATTTTATTTATTTATTTAGACTTTTTTGTTTGTGTTAGACCACCTAGCCAATGGTGTCTTTTCTGAGGTGACCCAAGCTGATACACTGACCAGGGGAAGTTTCACCAGGGCATCTGGGAACTTTCCCTTCTCTTTTTGATACATGTCATGTGATCTTTTACATCCATCCAAATTACCATCATCTCTGGCAGATGGGACCCTAGTTTAACAACTCATCCGAAGGACAGCACACCCAGGAGTGCATCAATCGCTCCCCTCATTCTGAGTTGCAGTGTCAGTTTTGAAAAATTAATCCAGTCACATGGTTGTGGAATAGAACCCACAGCCTTCTGCTCTAAAAACAACTGCACTAACTGTTGAGATACGGCGACTGCAATTATTGTGTGTGGGGAGCACTTAAAGAAAGCAGATGCAACTCTAGATGGCTGTTGAGTTACAGTACAAGTGACAGATGATTAATTTTTTTTTTCTACATACATGAAAGAATTCAAGTTATGATTACAGCACAGCTGCAATGCAATACTGTTTATATGAAAAATGAAGCCCTTGTGTAACAAGAGCATTTATTCAGTCCCAATATCCAACTTCAGGCAGGCTATGTATATGGTATGCAGAAAAAGAAAACATTCCCACAGTGCAACATTCCCGAAGGTACAGTGAGAGAAAACATTAGCATTATCATTCTATGTATATATTTATTAGATCTTAGCATGAAACACAGTCTCTAGATACTGTCATATCAACATACATGTGTCATTTCTGGGTGATAATTCTATTAGTGATTTATTTTCGTAAATTCCTTGGTAAGATTTGTTTTGATACTGTAACTTGTGAGAGTGCACTGCAGCTTGGGAATGGATCCAACATTTCTTTTCTTACTATTTATTTTTGTTAAACATTTTAAAAAACAATTTATAGCATCAAACATTAAAACATTTCATACAAGTTATAACATAAAATAAGATTTCAAACCAACTAATAACATCAACTATTTACAATGGTAGCTACAAAGCAATAAAATTATTGAAAGCTACATTTTTGACATTACTTCTTTAAATATTATCATTTATTTTCCCTAAAAGTTCTTTAAATTTCAACCAAGTATTATAATATTTGGTGGGTTTATCAGTTCTTGTCTTGATTGCAGCTAATTCAGGTTGACATACATTACTGTCAATGTTCTTAGATTCCTTCATAGTAGGAGTAGAGTTGTTGCTGTGTCTTTCGGCTTTTCCCGGTTAGTGGTCACCACAGCGGAACTCCAGTCCGCTAACGATTGGCAGTTGATTTTTACATGCTGAGTTACCAGCCCTGATGCACAACCTTATAGTAGGAGTAGAGTCATTCTTACAATTAATGGTAATAACCTTTCTTGCTACAGTTAATATTCTCCAAAGAAGAAGATATTTGTTTTTTTCTAGAAACACATATAGGAATTGGAACATTAAATAAAACCAAATATTTAGTTAACTTGAATTGCTCATTAAAAGTAACATGTAATAAATGATTTATATTTCCCAAAATGGCTTGAGTAATGTACAATCATAAAACATATGCTGCCAATCAGCTTTTATATCTGATTTACATCTCCAACATCCAAGTTATTTCTTATACATTTAATCAACTTTATGTGGTGTGATAAAATTCATATGGATTGATTTGCAGGAAAATAATCTCCATTATAATGGAAGAGTAGTTTGTTTGATGACAACAATATTAATTTCCTATATTTTTTCACTTGGAAAGTATTTATTGACTAACCTAAAATAATCCCAATAATTTTCTTTACAATATGTTTTTGCATTTTTAACTATTTTATATATCCCATTCTAATTGTGCTATTACTTTCAGAGCTAATTAAAATTTCAATAAATTTAGGAACTGTGTTTCATATTGTTGGCTGCATTAACTCAATTTTATGACTGACAAATTATCTACAAATTTGTATATCTAACCACACATTTCCATTAATGTCAAACTTATTCAAGATATATTCATTAGATTGCACATTTCCATTATTAATCAACTGATGCCAAATATTAAGCTTTTCTTTTTAAGTTTTATAATTATAATTTTTGTTACATTAAATGTATTAAATATGGTCTTGCATAAAAGCTATAGGATATAATAATAACCATATTTTATTTTCAGGATTTTATATAAAACATTTTTTAATGAATGTATTATATTACTGATATAAAAGAAAATAATTGACTTCCTTTTATTTTCAGAAATTATTCTTTAATCAATCATTGAAAGTTGTTACTTAATATTCTATTATGTTGCGTTGTTATTGCATGATTAGGTCCTAAACAGATTTTGTCATAAATTTCTTTTCATTTAGCAGTGTAGCTAGGGTTTAGCCATAAAATATTGTTTTAATAACTGATGATATAGTATATAATTTCAAATCTGGAAAGCTAATACCGCCTGCCATCCATTCTCTTACATGATGATTTAATGCCAATGTAGATTTATTAGGATACCAAGGAAACCTTAGTAGGCAAAGATTCAACTGTTTTATATAATCCTTTCAAGGAGGAAGAGATACAGATTGTACTATGTATAATATTTTTGGAAGAATAATCATTTTAATTAGACAGCCTATCTTCCATTGTAAAAAAAACAGTTTATTCAACATATTAATAAGATGTTTATATTATCTAAACTAGTATTATAATTAAGTAATATTATATACTTCATATTATCTATTAAAATAATGCCTAAATAATTAACTTTATTGTCTTTCACCATATATTTGGAAACATTTCTTGCCCATTATATGTGCATTACAGTTAACAAGAAGAATCTTAGTTTTATCATCATTGAAACTAAGTCTTGCTATTTTTTTTGGAAAATGTCTATTGAATTAAATAAAGCATGAAGAGAGAGGTCACAGTCACTCAAGGTTAATAGAATATCATCTGTAAAAAGTTGTATTTTAGAATTTAAATTATCCTTTATTTGAATAATTTTAATATTTATATTTGATCCAATATAATTTGCAACTGGTTTCTTAATCAATGCAAATAGTAAAGGTAGTAATGAACATTCCTGTTTAGTGCCCTTAGTAATTTTAATTGACTTAGAAATATATCAGCTGATTTTTATATAGGCAAGAAATTTCTCATATAGACGTTTCATAAGCTGTATGAAATTATTTGAAAAACTATACTTTTCTAAAACAGACACCAAATATTCCCAATGGATTAATTCAAAGGCACTATTAATATCTAAATTCACTAAGGTTAAGTTTACATTTGTAAAATTAGTGAAATTAATTATTGCAGTTATTCTTTTTATATTATCGTACAAATTTATATTAAATATGAAATCAGCTTGATCTTCATTCATCAGTATGGGAAGAAATTGTTTAATCTTATTTGCATATATTTCCATAAATTTATTATAATCAGTGTTTAATAATGAGATTGTCTATAAAAAGCACATTTTGTTGCATCTTAATCAGCTTTTAAAATGGGTGAAATGAGAGTATATTTCCAAGTTGGAGGAATATTTGATAATTCTCTAACCATTGAATATACATACAAGAGAATTACTAAGGCCTCTTTTGGTATTAATTTATAGGATTCTAAAATAATGCCATCATTTCCAGGAGTTTTATTATGTTTTAATTTGTTAATTTGATTTTTAACTTCAGTCATTGAAGTAGGCTTTTCTATTAATTTTATCTGATCTATTGATAACTTATTTTTAATATTTTTTTCTTTATGAAAGATTTAATTATGTCTTTTATCTCTATTTTTGGATTAGATTGATTAATTTTATTAAAGTGGATTCTGAAAGTTTCTAATATATATCTAATTCTTTAACTTGTTTTTACTATTTGGAATGTAAACCTCTTTAATATGGTTAGATTTAATAAGTGTTTTTTATTTGATTGATAATTTATGCAGGCTTGTAGGGTTTAATGAGTAAGAATTCATTCTAATGTTTTCTAAATTTATTGTAGTTTTGTGTTGAAGTTTCTGTGAATATTTTGTATTTAATATATTAGATTATTCTAACAAAATTTTATCACCTTTTTGTATATCTAATTTTATTTTATCTACTTTTTCTTGTAAGTCTATTAGTACCTTCTCCCAGTGTTTTTCTCTTACTGGTGTGTGTGTGTATATATATATATATATATATATATATATATATATATATATATATATATATATACCCACACACACACACACACACACACACACACACACACATATATGTATATATATATATATATATATATATATATATATATATATATATTTAAGGTATCCCCTACATTATTCATATTTATAGAAAATCTGAATTTCTTTAGGGAAATATTCTTTGAATTTTGTTAAATTAGTTATGTATGCTCGTATTATTCTGATAGAAATATTATTCATGTTTAGTATGACTTCAAATGTAATCACCTGATGATGTAATACTGGACAAGTGAATATTTTAACTTTGCTCAATCTTGTAGTAAGATCATTTGAAATATATACTCTATCTATTCTGGATTGTGTGCCATGTCTACATGAGAATTGTGTGAAAAATTGTGAATTTGATTCCACAAATTCATTTATATCCTTAATGTTAAACAAATCAATAAATTTAAAACAAACAAAAAAAAATCTGTGGTATCCCTCAAATTATGAAAAAACCAAGAATGCAACATATACTTTGTCAAAAACAAACTGAAATACGTACTACAAAATAATGAAAGAGTAGGTAGTCCACAGTTGACTTAAAATGGAATATCCTTTATTGAAACACACAAACAAGTGATCATAGTTGAGTATAATGAAAAGCATTAAAGACATTCATTAATTTATATATAATCAAGTTATTTTGAGCAAGAAAATTGCTACAGATGGTGGTTCTGTTAAGAGCAATAAAAGTACTGAACATAGTTGCGTGATCTTGGCGGGAACAAGGTAAGTAAAAGGAAAGACATAAAGAAGAAACTAATGCTGCATAAACCTTATAAATTGCAACTGCTTCACTATGTTCAGCTTACACCATTCACCCTAACTTATACTTATCCCATATATCTCACACAAACAAAATCCACCCACACGGCTCACCTACCCTTCATGTCTCCCAGAAAACAAATCTAACTACATATAGAAAAATTAAACATGGATAAGAATAAAGGGAAAAAAAAACAAAGAGAAAAACACTCCCAAAGACACAACATAGCATCTGAAATGAAACAGAGCATATATCATGTCCCTGAAACACTTACACATTACCACAAGCACCAAGATAGATGCTGACTTTCTCAAAGCACTCATCTAGCACACTGCTTCTATCAGTCACTACAAAGCAGCATTAAAAAATCCCTGAACGTACCACCACACCTATCAACAGCATACCAGTCCGCCACAAAGAAAAAAAAGGAAAAGAAACCAGGCAAACTAATACAGTTTAAACTATTATATGCTAATTCAGGCAGCTCATTCCCATAACATCTATAACAAGATCTAATTATTCTCAACCAGTATAATTTACACCTATTTAGTATAAATCTCTTGCTTCTTTGCTAAGCAACAGATTTATGCTAACCACATTAAGCATAGATAACTTATATTTTAAGTACATTAATCACATTTTTATAATACAATTATTTATATTTTTCAGAGATATTTTTACTAGTTGAAGCAAGTATATTAAAGACTAATATAGATTATTTTCTAATTCTTAAGTGGTAATAAGATTTTTAAATTTATTACTAAACTTTGTAAAGTTATGTCTTCTATGTTTTCAATTTTCCACTGATTTGATGTAAATAAGACAACACCTTTCTAAGACAATGGCAACTATTTTATTTTGTTAATGTAGAAGAGAGATATAGTATAGGTTAAGTAAAAAGTCATTTGACTTTTAATTTCTTCTTCTTCTCATTAGTTTTCCATCCATTTTTTTTTTGTATGTCCCTTCAGGAAGCTATTACTCCAACCATTTCTTCTATTTGATCGAGAATTTTATTAGTCTTTAAGTAAGTCATAGCAGTATTGAGATTTTAAAATATTTTGATGCCATCTAAAATAAATATTTTAAGTCTAGCAGAAAACAACAGATGTACTTTAATTTGTTTTTTCTTCTTCAGTTCTTTCACCAAAGGTAAGAACTCCTTTCTTTTTGTTATTACTGATGTGAAGTAATCATCATCAAACCTTATTAAACTGTCATTTTTATTTAATCAGAGAATTAGTCCACACTGTTTTTAATATCAATTCCTTTTATTTCGCTAGAGAAAAATGTATATTTTTTTTCGATGAAAGAATAACCAGAGACCTGTGTGCTCTTTTGTACTAAATGACAGGAATTCAGGTAGATTTAATATTTTTGGGAGCCATGATGTTAGGAAGTTTCACCAACTCCAGACCACAACTTTAAACCACTGAAAAGAAACTCTCCACAGCACTGGTAAGATCCAAAACAGCTTTATTGTCGTAACACACACTGGTCGAGCACTTTCTTCCCTACTAGAGGGACTTCTTCAGTGGTTTAATGTTAGGAAGTTTACCATGTTATCACATTCTGTCTTTTCTGGTAGTCCATATATGTGGATGTTATTCTCATAGATCAATTTTATAAATCATCAATTTTGTTTAACAGTGAAATATTCTAATTTTCTCCTTCAGACATTCTTTCTTCTATATCATTCTAGGCTTCTTCCAGTGCCAAAATCTGAACTTTTTGTTGCTTTATTGTTTCATGTATTTGTTCTATTTGTTTTGTACATTCTTCTTTAAAATGATCCAGTTTATTGCCCATTGTATTCATGTTTATTGAAAATTCTTCTTTATTTGTAAGTACAGACTGTCTTCCCTTTTTATTGACAAGATCTGTGTATTGGTTTTTGAATGGCTCATTTCAGACTTTCAATTATGAACCTTACTAATAAAATAATGACAGAAAAAATAGATAGTTAATAATATTTTCAAATAACATCATTCAGCATAAAACTGAGAAGGTTTTCTCCAAAAAAAAAATATATATATATTTAGGATATTCTTGAATTAAAATTTCTTGTCAGAAATATTTTCAAATAGCAGAGCAGAAGTAAAGTGCTGCTAGCTTGGTACCATTTTATCCACACCCCTGATCCACCATTTCTGAGTACTGGATTGTAGAAAGTATATTACTTCTGCACTGTGTACCCTGACATAAATCCACTGGCAAACACATTTATAGACAGACTCAAGGTCAGCTTGCTAGTAATAGAAAGAGGAAAATGAAGCAGGACACTTTAAAAAAAATAGAAAATGTTTTCTAAGACAAAGAATACTTTGCATCCTACTGCCATGAATATACTGAACAAGGTATAATCTAATCCCAGACTGTCAACTTCCTCAGCTAGGTCTATTGAGTTCCAGTGGTGTGGAGTGCTTTGCTGAACAAATCGCACAACAGATAACTCATGCCTCAGGTCCCAGGAGAAAAGCAGATAACCAGAAGCTGTGTGAAGTAACAGATAAGGTCAAAAAGGGAAATGAGTTATACATGTTCAGAGTGCTTCCAGGCATTACTGAGTGCTATATAGGTGCAAATCCGATATGGTAATTTAAATTCATAGATCCAGGATAAACTGATTCCTGGACAAAACTACATGTGAGCTGGGGTCACCCACAGTACCATAAATGGACTAGAAGTAAAACAATGAACAAATTAAAAGTAATTAAAATGTTTCAAAAGTGTGACAATTGCTATAAAATAATAATAGAAAGCAGTATTAAACTATTTAAATAGCAAGCCTTGTAAGTTGTCCATTGCTATAATTTATTCTGTAGCTATTTTTTCAGTCATTACTACAAAGGTACAACTGTTAGCCTGGATGACAATTACTGTCAGTAATCTTTCTAAGAATGCTGTTTTCTCACTGGAATGCTTTGTACCTATCAGGATGTTTTCTCACTGGAATGCTTTGTACCTATCAGGCTGTTTTCTCACTGGAATGCTTTGAACCCATCAGGCTGTTTTCTCACTGGAATGTTTTGAACCTATCAGGCTGTTTTCTCACTGGAATGCTTTGTACCTATCAGGCTGTTTTCTCACTGGAATGCTTTGAACCTATCAGGATGTTTTCTCACTGGAATGCTTTGGGCCTATCAGTATTACTTTGGAAGTAGATCTGTACCAATCAGAATCATCCCTGAGGAGTCTCATTACATATTCCTTACCACAAAGAAGTCGCTAAGACTTCCTGCTTACATAAGCCAATGGCAGCTTCTGTGCTTTCTGGACTGTCTGATGTTGAGCCATAAAAAGTTCCCAATATGATTGTAGCCTCTGGAGTTATCATCTTTATCAGTGACTATCTGCCCCCCTTTGTCCACCCTTTTTTCATGTACTGTTCATCCTAGCGTCAAATTAATGAAGATAGCCGCCTCCCCATTTTGAGGAAAAGGTTGTACTCGTGCTCTCCTGGCAAAGTCTTTGATTATTATCGATCTTGACTTCTAGAGCAAGGATACAACCTTATTTCATAGGCTTTATCCATTGTGCACAAGCATTATGTTGTCCCGTTAGGGAGAAGCACTCTGGTATTGACAGCAGAATCACTTAATGTTAGCATTAAACTATACGGAAGGAAATAGCTAACTCTGTTAATCTGAATTAAATGCTGTTGGCTGAAGTAAATAAGGAAATGATCTGTTAGGAAGTATACACCCCCATCCACCCACAACCCCTTTTCCCATTTTTGCACATGAGGTCGGGGGTGTCACTTCAGTAGTGACAATCATGTAGAGCCAAGGTTCACACCACTGGGTGGCTAGCCTTGCTACTGCTGTTCTTTCATACCACACACTCACATGCACACTCATACCTACGGCCAATTTAAAGTGTCCAATCCACCTACTGCATATGTGTGTGTGGAATGTGGGTGAAAATCAGAGCACCCAGAGGAAACCCAGGCAAACACAGGGAGGACAAGCAGACTCTGCACAGAGGGCACCTTAGCTGAGAACTGAACCAAAGAACCTTTACTGTGAGATAATAATGCTATCCGCTACACCACTGTGCAGCTCCATATGAGTCTTTTAACATTTTGTGTACAAATTATAGCCCGGCAGGGGGCTACAATGGTAAGGTAATGCCCATGCGCTTGACTCTCATGTCATGCTATTTGCAACACACCTGGGATATTTAAGGTAAGAAAATCACTTAACAAGTACCAGTCATGGAGGGGATCAGACCTCAAGATTAAAATAATTATTCAGGTTTTATTGCTCTTCAGCTTGGGTTTCTTTTGTTTTCCTAAGGAAGAGTCCCCAGTTTTCCTTACAGGGTTTAGAAAGAATTGGTGAACTGGTTTCAGCTGCTCCTTATTAGGTCTTTTTTCTATGCAAGGAGAGATGTTGGGTTCAGATAGGTATATTTCTGTAGATGTAGATTCAGATGAGGAGGTTCCTTCCATTGGCAGCGGATCAAATTTATTCTAGGTAAACTGTTTGAAAATCTCGTTGTGTCGCAGTTTTTCCTAGTAAACTGGCATCCTTTGGCAAAACGTCTGCCTACAAAAACCAGATGAAGAGTGAGAAGATCATGTGAGAAGATCAGGTGAGAAGGTCATGTGATTACTGCTGCAAACTTCCCTGGGACTGTGGGCTGTTTAACACTGTGACAGGTCACAGGAGCTGTTTTGTGTATCTGTGGAGTTGCCATTGCTGGTGTTGAGTTTGTTCCTTCTAATCATTGTGAGAGAAAGATTTAAGAGGTTGCGGTGTATTACTGCAGAAAGAGGAGGGTTTGTGTGGTTGTCTGAAAGGAATTCTTCTCCTTTTGATATCTAATTATTGAAGTGGTTGGGTATTAAAATATGTGCCCAATCCATTTTTATAACATAAGAAAACTTCTTGCATTTTGAGAGAATCAAGTTAGAATTAACTTGACTCTCTGACCTTGAAACAAAAAATTGTTTCAGTACCTTATGTTAGAGTGTATTTAATAGTGAATAAAAGATTGAAAGTAATTCTGCTACAAATATGCAAAATAAATAAGGAATAAAATAAAGCTTGCTTAAATGTAGAAATAGAGTTTAGTAATATTTGATCAGTATCCATACTAAAATGACTGTGGCTTGGAAAATAAGGAATTTGCTTAATGGACATGTTTTCCTCAGAATCAGTACACTGTCAGCAAGAAAGCTGACCTCTTACAGACTTGGCAAGAATGTAAAAAAACAGGATGTATGCATTTCACATTGTCAGTAAGAAAGTTAACCTACTTCTGTAAAGAATGGACAACAGGAAAACAATCTGTACATGTTTCTATCATATGACTCTGTTAAGCAAGGAAGTTTGAATGGATAAAGATAATACCAGCATTATTTCTCTGCAGGATAAAAATATATTTTCTGCAAACAACAGCAATCAGAAGTTCTCATATAAAGTCCAAAATAGAATACCATGGAAATAAACAAGATGTAAAACTACTATAACGAGACTATAGCAGATAATATTGCTAGAGATATTTTTTTTGTATTGTATTTCTCATATTATCTATGCTGTTTGAGAAGTAAAGTAGAACAGTAACTAAAGTTGCAACAGTAGTTTGCGTGATTTCTTTGTTGCTCAGAGTTTGAGGTGCTGCATCAGCGTACACTCTGCAAGTTTCTGTGGGCAACACACTGTGATAACTAGATTTTGATTTCAGCAGAATCCAGCCAGCAAGACATTAGTGTCTTAAGGAGACTTCGGATCCATCATGGTAACAGCACCGTGATTAGCACCTTATCATTAATTTTTCACCTTAGTCACATTAAGTACTGGTTCCTTGTCTGCATAATTAAGAAGAATGGAATATTATGTATCTGGGGCTTAGTAGGTCAAGGAGGAGACCACAGTGCTCATATCATGTGGAATTCCGTCTGCTTCAATGAGATGGATTTCCAAATAGTTATGCAGATCTCTTTTTCGTCTGTAACCTTAGGACCCACTAGTGTCCCTTAGGACCCACTAGTGTCAGGTTATTCCTTCGGTGGTGGTTTTCAAAATCATCTAATTTGGCTGCTAGTGTCTCCACACCAGTCTCATGAGGTGTAAGATTGGCCTGTACTTCCTGAGTACATGAGGCATTTAATGATATTGCTGACTGCAGAATATCTATGTTGGCATATAATGCTTTTATATCTTCCATATTCATTACTGCAATTTGCTTAATTTCTGTTGTGTCTGCCAGAACTTTACCGAGTGTCTGCCTGAAAGAGTTCCCTGTTTCCTCCATCACTGGGTGGTGAGAAGTCAGCCAGAGTTTGCTGTGTAGTTTTAAATGACAAAAATCAGTTCTGGATGTGCAGCTTCCTGTACACCCAGTAACAATGTTTAGGGAAGAATAAGGGGTTTATTTGTAGGTTAAAGAGTTTAGTTAAGTACTCCTGCATGGGAACACCAAATTCACTTTGCTGCCATAGTGAGAGCTAGCTTCACCTCCCCTAGCAGCTTCTGTCCTGCAATTTATCTGCAGCCTTATAGAAAGCTCTAGTTTTGACTGTCAATTAGTGCATATGTTTAAGGCTATGAATTGTTAATGACCTGCTTCAGCCTTCCTGTGGTGCAGGTTTGATTCTCTCTGCCTCCATTTCAGTAACTGAGTGACTCTGAGCAAGTCATTTAAACAAACAAAGAAGAAACTTCACAACATGGTGGGTATGAAGTTCACTCCTTAAAATATCTTATGCACTAAGTTCACTAATAAAAACCGAACTGTAAATATTTACTACAAAATAATAAAATAGAAAATAGTAGGTAGTCCACAGTTGACTTAAAAATGAATTATCTTTAATTGAAACAGACAAACAAGTAATCCTGAGTATAATGAAAAGCAATAAAGATATTCATTATTTATATATAATCAGGTTATTTGGAGCAAGGGAGTGGTTACAGAGGGTGGTTCTATTAAGAGCAATGAAATCAATAAACTCATTCCTTAAACCAAGTCCCCCTTCCCCTTAACATGGTAGTGTAAACTGAGACTGTGATTATGGTGAGATTTTGCACAACTGTTCTTTATAACCTCTCTGTACTTGCCACTATTCAGGCCTATAGAGTATAATGCCCTGTTTGGCATGTACCGTACAAAACACCTGCAGCAATTGGAGAGACCTCAGAGGTTTCTAACAAAGATCATCAAGGGAGTCAAGCACGTGTCTTACACAGACCGGCTAAAGTCTCTGTCACTGTACTCTGGGGAGACGTGTCTAGCTTACAGATCAATCTTGGACCCAAACCTAATGAACTTGCTGCACATTCGTAAATCAAACTGGACTAGAACTTACCCATTCCGAGGACCTAAATATGGCCTGCATCTTAAACATGACATGCTGGAGGGACAGATTTGTCTCCCAATGACTTTTGCGTCTTTGCAGTAGGCTACCAATTCATGTGAAACAGAATACCTGTATGGCACTGATCAAAAGGAAGCTGGATGAGTGGATGGGGCACCATAAATTCTTACTGGGGATAGCGCCTTCAGCCCTCCTGGAGATGGGCAGTCATTACTAAATGCAGTCATGGGTATTGATTAGTGTATCTGTGATATTACATTGGGATGAAATGGCTGGGTTTGAAATGACCTCCTGGTCGATAGCCTAGTAAACTCCTATGATCCTATGATCCTATGATCCTATGATCCTATGTGCTACCTTAGAACTGAAACTAAAAAGCTAGAGACAAATTAAAATGTATAATAAGAGAACAGCTTATTAAGGCTAATGTACTAATCCAAACTTTATTAATTAAGAAACCAACTTACTAGCAACATTTCTAACTAATTAACTAACAAAAAAGATCTATCACTAGACATCTATCAGAATAGATGTTAATTACTTATAAACTGAAACACTTTTAACAAAGATCACTTTTGTACCAAATCAGACTTTTATATGGATTTCTTTTACCTGGATATTTTGTTACAACCTCTGGCTGAGAAGAACATTTCACACATAAAAAAACTCTAATGATTATTAATGAAAATAAAAAAATGTTACAATTGATGCTGATAGCATTTTATTAATAATATAAGTTGATTAATTATACACTCCTACAGTATCATTATATACTGTAATCATTATATACTGTACTTCCACATAATTATTGTATCTAAACAGTGACTGATTCATACAGGAAAAACAATGGCACACCAGCATGACATGAAAGAACAGGTAAATGTTTAGATATGGTGCTTAGCTACAGTTTTTACATTTAATGGAAATTACTGTAAACCAAAGACTGGTATAGCCATGTGGGCAGCTATGGCCCCTAACCTAGCCAGCATAGGCCCTAGGCATGTGGGAGGAGGATTATGTTTTAAACAACAGAGAATAAATGCAATATATCACAGTGTATCTGTGCCTTATTGATGACATCTTTATTGTGTGGAAAGGAGACAGTGCTAAATTAGAAGATTTTATCAACTATCTGAATAAAACCATCAGATTCCAGCATTTCACCTCTTCCCACAGTCTCACCTCAGCAGTCTTCTTAGATAGGCACATTACTAAAGACTTGGACCAAGGTATAATGGACACAGATCTTTACAGAAAACCTACCAGAGTAAACCTCCTGCTACATAATAATAGTCTCCATCCACTATTATATTTCAACTACCCTTTCAGAAATTGGAAAATCTATAGTACTGCAAATAAGTCTGCATAATACCTCTTTAATGGGGCTTAAAAAGATTTTAACTTATTTTTTGTATTTATTTATTTACTTTGTTTACCAGGAAAGTCCAAATGGTAACAGGTCCCATTTTCAGTGAAGGCCCAGGGAGAAATGATCCATTTTACAGAATAAGTGGAAGGTGCTTATACAGGGTTTACATAAGTGTACATGCAGACAAGTATAATGTGGCAAAAGAAGGAGATTAAACTCCACATTAATTGGATCTACTCCACACTAATATGCCCCTCTTCCTACTGTACACCTGTAGTTGCTCCATCATTGGTCAAATCTGATCATTAGTCTGTAATATCAGGGCTCATTGGATGGTGCAGCAGTTTGCATTGTTGTCTCACAGCCAGAGGCTCTCCGGTTTGATTCTCAGCTGGAGTACCTTCTGCGTGGAGTCTGCATGTCCTCCCTGTTTTCATGTGGGTTTCCTCCCACTTTACAAATCATGCATCTGGAGTGTTTCTCCCTGGGCCTCTGCTGAAAGTTGCCTTGTTCCAAGTCAGACTTTCCCAGTAAACAAATGTTAAGTAAATACGTAATATTCATGATAAGGATGAAACCTAAACTATCCTCAAATCCTACTGATGTTATAAATTACTCAGCGGCAGATCTACACAAATCTGCTTCAGCTAGCTGATGACCTGATGCTAGTTAAGAACTCCCCACAACTCAAAGACCTGGAAGCATGCACTACTGCTTTCATGGACATTTTTAGTTGTACTTCAATGCTTGCATAAGGGTATCAGTTCCCATCTGAAACAAAAACAATGCTAAGTTTAGAGAAAAAACTGTAGTAGAATCCTAAATAAAAACATTCTACATAACAAAAGGAAGCAATTCATTTCCTAGGGATGAACAGAAATTCAAAAGAGAAAAAATTAGTCTAAACAAGGAACACAGAAATAAAATCAAATCCTAAAAGAATAATTACAAATTATGCAAATTGCCACCAATGTAAAAGACAACCAGAAAACATTTTTGAAGTATATTAGAAATCTTAGAAAAAATATCCATCACCACACTGAAATAATACATAATACATATAACACATAATAATAGCACATACCCAGACCATGAAGACACATACACTACCAGATAGTTTTAGTTTAAACATTACCCCGCCCTCTCCCCAAACTTTTATTTGAACCCTCAGATCACCCTTAGAGTAAATTCTGCAGGTGCTTACCAAAGCCAAGAAGACCAATTCCATGGGTGCGGCCAATATGCCTGGCTGTTTTCCTGACAGTACCATGTATGGCCTTATCATATCACTGATAAATCTGTTTGTTCTCAGCCTCTCAAATGGCTTTGTGCAACAGGTGTGAAGAACAACTGTGGTAATCCCACTCCCAAAAGGAACACCAACAACTGACTCTTGAAACTACAGGCCAATAAACCTAACTAGTCCTATTTCCAAGGCAATAGTGTCATCATTTTATAGAACTTAAAAGCAATGGCTTTAACAGCCTAAAATTCTTCAGTGCAAACCAGTCTGATTTTGTAAAACATAGATTTTTGTCTCATAAAGTATGTAGACTTCTTTGAAAAATTTACTAAGACACTGGATAAAGGAAAACTGGTGCACAACATTTACCTCAACTTAGCAAAAGCGTTTGACACCATCCAATATTCTGACATTATAGACATTGATAATTATTGATGTTACATTTACAATGTCAAATAAAGATTATTTTATTTGAAAAACTAATCATAATAAATGAAGATCCTTTTATAACCCTCTGAATAACAAACTGTCTCACTAACACAGCCCATTCAATCAGTATAAGGGGCATTCTCTTATGTAATTGTGGGGATCCCCCAGGGATTAGTTCTAGGCAGCTTATATTTGGTATTTACTTCTCTGACTGACTACATTTGCTGAAGATTACAGACTTGGAGCTATCATCAACTATCTAGTATAAGAGAGCTACAGGGAAGGCAGACAAGGAAATGTTTACGTATAAGTTCGAACATGACATCTGAGGAAATCTGGGGAGTTTGATGCTTTTGTCGTCAAAGAACACCTTCCCTCTACTGTGCACTTTTTGAAAATGGGACCACTGGCCTAGTCTGTGAGCTTTGACTATGTTCCAGTGTGACAGGTAATATTGAAAAGACATGTGAACAATGACATGCCATCAATGTCCAGTACCTGCAGCATTTCTGGGCATATCTAATCTACTCCCATAATCTAGCGCTATTAGACATATTTAATCAGTGTAAAAATCTCATCAACTAAATAGATCCAGTTGTACACTATACTTCTGGCACTGTCTGCTAAGAAAAAGGGATGTCTATCAGATAGAGCAGTTCTTCAAAAATGTCCCTCTGTCCTTTGAATAATGTCATTAGATGATGTCAGCATTTATCCATGTTGCTAACATCTATCTAGGCAATATCCTACCACCCCATCTTGAGTTGCTATATAGTCTGTTAGAACCTTTGAGAGGCTATCCAAAAGCCACTCTCTATGGCCTCAACAAACTCCTCCTTACACACCTGAACCTCATGGCCTCACTGAGACAGATGCCTGGTGTCAGAGCCATGACCTCAAGCTCAATGCCAAAAAGTGCAGTGTCATCCCCTTTGGTAAAAACTCTGTACCCATGAACTACCACATAGGTAGCCATCTACTTAACACCGAATGTGTGATAAGAGACCTTGGGACCCAGGTGGACAGTAGTCTCTCCTTTGATAGTCACATCACCACAGTAGTCAGGAAGTCCTTCTACGTGGCACACCTCATCATAAAAGGATTCTCACCCAGGAAAAAGAGGTAATTGTTCCCCTCTACTCATCACTCATTAGACCCATTATAGAGTACAACGCCCCTTTTGGAATGTACCTCACAAGACATCTACAGCAGCTGGAAAGGCCACAGAAGTACCTCACAAAGAGGATTACTGGCCTCAAACAAATGCCCTACACTGACCACCTCAAAAAACTCCAGCTTTACTCCATAGCATATCGCCTACTCCGAGGTGATCTCTGCCTAACATATAAAGCTATGTCAAACCCAGAGCTGTTGGACATGCTACACCTAAAGAAATCCCAATGCCTCTGAGCTACATGCTCTAGTGATCTAAACCTTGTCACCACAATAAACAGGACATGCTGGAGGGATATATTCCTGTCCCAGAGACTTCCTATACTCTGGAACAAGCTACCCATCTATGTCAAGCAAAGTTCTTCATTAGCATTCTTCAAGAAAAACTTGATGAGTGGATGGGAAATAGGAAATACACCCCAGGGATCACTTCTGTGTCTCTGCTCCACGGTGGCACAGGAAAATAACATTCTTGGGTGGCGTAAGCTATGGAACCTTGCTGGCTAGGCTTACATAGGCCCTTGGGCCAATAGCCTAGTACCTACCTATGAATCTATGAACCTATGAACCTTTACTTAGGTGATTGCAGCAAGTGCTGCATTTGTGGCTTTCCGATACCTGTCAGTCATATATGGTAATTCCCTATTACCACTGAGTGGAAGGCATCTTTCTTTAATCTGATAGCTTCTCTTACTTATGGTGCACAGCTCTGGGTCCTAGTGTTACAGCCATGATAAACACCAGAAGCCTTTCCCCCACAGATTTTTCACACCCAATCAACTTTTAGAGGCAATGAACAGAGTCCATTCAGATTTCTCATCCACAGCCCACAAAGTATATGGAAAAGCTCTTCTGGACATGAAATGTGAACTTCCTGTACACAGAAGCATTAGCAAGGACTTCTTAGGATGTCTTCACTGCATGTTTAGGTTTCTGGGTTTTACTATCCACCTCCTCCATCATGTGACTCATGACAGCTAAGCACCTCTCTTGATTAGTGTGTCCAGAATATCTGGCATAAGTCTCATAACACAGCTATAAAACCAGTCATTAATATTTGTCCCCAAGGCTCCCAGGTACTGAGTCTATTTCTGAAGATCCTTGTGTTCAAATATGATATTTGTATGGACAATCCTTGAGTAGCACAAAAGTTCCAAAACAATTCACCCCCTCAAGTTAAGATCAGGCAAGCCATTCCTACAATCCATATCCCTCCAAGTAAATCCATCATTCTCCATCTATGGTTTCTATGAAGGCTAGTTACTCCAAATAGCTGTTAGATGAAAATGCATTAAAATAAAATTATTCTTTCTGAGAATGACAGCCATCCAAGGGGTTATGAGTATCCCCCACACCTTCAGAAGTCTTGTTCTAGAACTGGTGTTGTATGGAGAGGTAAAAGCATCTAAAGCTAGCTGGTACTTTTCGACCTGTAGCATGAGTCTCAACTACTTCAAAATCACAAGGGGTGACATTCTCAAGATCCAGTTTCCATTGCCATGTCTAGTCCACCTTAATCTGTTTTGAACCTACTTGTCATTTAATTGTCATCAAACCTGACCCTCATTATTTTCACTGCAGATGATGAGCCCACAAGGTGGCTCTGTGCAGCTTTTTTGAATCAAATCTGTTTGGACTATATGAGTTACCCAGTCACAAGGTGCTTTGCATTTGTGTTTGATATTTTTAATTATCAAATTAACTTTTAAAAACGTTTTCCTGTTTTTTTCCTCCGTTGGCTGTGCTTAACATTTTTTTCCTATTTTCATCTGCCCTTATAGTATCGCCAACATAATTACCCTTTTCCCCCCTGCTGGAATTCTAACCACTTTATATAGCCTATTTATTCTTACTTAGTTCTTACTAATCTATATGCTGTTTATGATTTGTCCTTTTTTCACCACATTGTGTGGAAGATGCCTGTTCGACTTACACATGTAACTGGATATTTATATAAATATTGCTTACTCCTTATTTTGATGAGTATTTTGCTTTCACTCTGAATGCTAATAATTTCTATATATGAGATGATTCCTCATATTCTGCACTGTATTAGCTTTGTGACTTTCAGCCCCGGTCACGCCTGAAAAAAAGTCTTGTTTTGGATCAGATAAACAACCTACCAGTCAACTAAACACACAAGAAAGAAGGTAATAGTTTAGAACAATGCAATATATCATCAATCTTTAACATTTGTCAACAAGAGTCAGTGATAGAAGAACACTGACCATGGAGATTCAGTGATATAGCATTCCCAGTCTCTTATATCATTCCCAGTCTCTTATAGCATTCCCAGTCTCTTACTCCTTGACACCCTGTTGTTAATGGTGTCGAAACAATGTCTATAGTAAGTTACAGGTAGGTCATGTATGGACTTTTAGTGCCTAAGTCAATGTTTGCCACTGAGTAGGAATACACTGCATATTGAGTACGACAATCTCAGCCTCACACCACTTGAAATACCCAAAAGCATTGAGCATGGAAGGCCAGAAACACTCTCATAACATGACTCTCCTGATGAAGGTATAGCAACACTGTCCCTGATACTGAAAATGAGTTTCAAAAAGCACAAGTCTCTTAGTGGGAATGCTGCCCATGGCAGTTATATTCTCACCATCCCCTCTGACCTTTCGCAGGACTCTATCCATGTAAATGTCAAAGGACTCTACCCATGTAAATGTCAGAACACGTCCTTTGATATTCACAGAGCCTGCATCCATTATGATGATAACCCACATCTACAAATATGATGACAAAGAACAAGCTCTAATGAGAGTCACAGATTACCCCCCTCATCCTCTCACAGCATAAACCCGTGGGGGGGTAGTAACATGGCATAAACCCATGGGAGGTATTAATGTGGCATAAACCCATTGGAGGTAGTAACATGGCATAAACCCATGGGGGTAGTAACGTGGCATAAACCTATGGAGGTAGTAATGTGGCATAAACCCATGAGTGTAGTAACATGGGAACTGCCTGTGGTGAATGTGAAATACTCTGTCACAGCCCTTTCTGATATTAGTGTTTGGACGGATGTGTAGAAACACTGCCTTTAGAGATTATCATATTATTCATCCCTAGTTTTTCACAGCACAGATTTTTGTGCCTATTGTTCAGGAATACTACCTATCGAAATCACGAACACTGTATCCCCACCTCTCATGTCTTGACTTTTTCTGGGTAGTGATATAGGACTGCAGCCCATAAATGGTTATTGAAACTTATCCCACCTTCATACAATATCAGTCTCTGTCTATGTTGGTGTGGAAATAACATCAGTGGAGACTTACCTCACATCAACAAGTTACAATATGAATCTCTGAGCATAAAGATATGCAGCCATTCACAAATGTTCCATCCCATCCCATTCTGTGGATAGTAGTGCAGAGTTGCAGGCAGTGGCTGTTACTAATGTTTTATCTCTGCTTCCCACAGTAAGAATTCCTGTGGTCAGTGGTGTAGGACCATAAGTTCATAAATCTGTCAGTAGTGGTGTAGAGCCATAAGTTCATAAATCTGTCAGTAATGGTGTAGGATCATAAGCTCAGAAATCTGTCAGTAGTTACTATACATACAGTCAAGGACACCACTGACAAGCCTACCTCAGTTTCCCAATTGCCCCAGAATACTATCTGGTTGAATTATTTGAGCAGATTCACACAGTAAACAAATGGATGTTGAGGGAATTGAACACTATATTATAGAAAGTAGCTCATTAACAGTTCATTTAGGCACACTGCTTAAGCAAACTCACCAATATTTGATTTTAGCCTCTGAAGGCTAGAATCCCACTGGTTAATGATGCAGGAATGCTCCATTAAGGGTTACTTGTTACTGCATCCCAGCATCTCTCAACATGATTTTGTGTTCTTACTAGCACTGGAACATTATTCATGGAATGACACAGATAATGCATTGTCACACTCTCAGTACATGAGTCTGCATGGATAATTATCTATGTTATAGCTCTCCATGGAAAGGCATTGACACTGCACCCAATGTACCCTACATAGTAGGAGTCTCATTTTAGCTAATGCGCTCCAGCGCAGTCAAACTTACTCCAATGTACTCTAACACAGTAAAACCATCAATGCAGTATGGGAATGGAACTCTGAAACCACCCAGCATGAATCTCTGAGCATAATAGTGGTACTCAGTCATTTCAGAGTTAGCTTTGTACTGGCAGAAAACTAGGATCAAAGGTAGAATTATTTCCACCGAAGATATTGTCCAAGTGTCATACAGACAACACTCCTTCACTTGTTAACTTCACTATGGGATTTAGACTCTGTTTCCACATATGAGCAGGAGTCCATGTGTTACTGTTTCCATAGGTGCAACCTGGCAACATTGTCATAGTGTATAGTGACTGTTAACACACTTTTCCCTCTTTGTTTCACATGAACTACATTTTCCATACAGTGGTGTTGAAGGGGATCTGATATTCAAGGGGAACGTAACAATGAATACAGCAGCAACACAGAACTCTTGCGTAATGTTATTTATCTGATCTTTCTTAGTACTTCTAGATGCAGTTGAAAACATCAATAGTCGTAGTAAAGGTAATAGCCATGGTGGTGGTAATGATAGTCATCAGGATACTAGTAATAAAAGCATTAGTACTAGTAATAGTAGTGGTTGTAGTTAGTATCTGTATTAGTTGTAATAACTGTACTAGCACTCACAGTGGCAGTGGTGGAAGTCACGGTAGTAATAATAAAAGGGTCAGTAGTAATAACGCTGCTAGTTGTAGTAGTACTTGTGATATAAATAGTAGCAATAATGGTAACTGTGGTACTAGTAAAAGTGACTGTCATAATAGTAACAGTAATAATGACAAAAACAGAGGCTGATGTGGTAAGTTAAGCTACTGGTACAGGTGGTTATAATAACATGTGTAGTAAAAATGGTAGTGTTGATTGTAACAGTGATAATAGCAGTGACTGCAACACTGTGGTAGTCACACTGGTTATAGTGACATTAATATTTCTAATAATTTTAGTAACTATAGTAAAAATAGTAGTAATTACGTTAGTAGCAGCTATCAGCAGTTAGTCACTATCCATCTTTGTACAGTAGATTCTGTAATTGGAGCTTTTCTCCCTGGGCCTCTGCTTAAAACATTTTTTTCTGACCCAGTCATTCCATCCAGGTAAACAAATGTCAAATAAATAAATACATAAATGTTGCTGTACCCATCTGGACTACGTGAGGAAAAAAAAAACCTCCTGCCACCTTGCCATTCCAAATGAGAGATATAAACAGATATAAAAGACAGTAGCTGTTGGGATCATGGTCGGTCTCTTTATGATTTGCTAGAATTCAAAACAAGCAATAGAGAAGTAACACTAGTTGTGAACAGTTTAGAGGCATTCCTGTCTAGTTTTTGGTACCTGAATATTATTTAAGATAATGTTTTAGGGAAGGTCATTATTAAATCAGTGACAGTATCACATAATATGAATCTCTGAAACTAATCAAATAGCCAAACACTGTGGCAGGGCTTCAGGTTAGTGCTTGGAGTCTATTCATTCAGCTGATGCCACGGTAGGCAGGTCATGACGCTGATGCAAATGCTCCGGGGATGATTACAGTTACTTAAACTACAGCTGGAGGCATTATACCTGCTGTAACCCTGTGAGGGTGCCTGCTGGGGGAATTCAGAAGTTATTAACAGCAACTATCACAGAGTAAGAGACTGTCTGTGAAAGTAGGTGTGAATGCTGGCTGGTATAAAAATTAAACACCATGCAGGTATGTTAGGGAATATAAATCAAAACACTTAAGCAGCTTTAGAAATGCTGGAATATTTGAAAAAGTTGATTCATAAAATAATAATTTCTTAGAATCATTTGGCAGTCTGCCCAGAAAGGGCAACTTTTCATGCATGTTTAATAACTCTGCAGTGTTTACGCAAAGAATTTAAATTAGTACAAGTTCAGGCGAACTTTCCTCTGACTAACAACATAAAACCAACTTTTCAGTGAGGCACAAAAAATCTGAATTCGTTTTTACAACCTGTTTCACAGTGCCCCTTAACTTCTGTTTTGTATGACACCTCCTTTGTTTATCATTATTTAATTGCAACTGTATTTGTACAGTTGCTTTTACTAGGCAGTTTATAGCAAAAAGTAAGACTTGTGCCATAACCTTACAGAACCACAGCTTTGTGACAATATCGATGCAAGTGAGACTTTTACTATGCCTCTGAAATAAAAGCCACTTGTTATATGCTAAATATTTAAAAACACTAAATCCAACACAAACTAAAAGAGTTATAATTATTTTTACTCTGAGAAGAAGAAGAAGCAACTTACAGTATAACAAACGTATTAGCCAAAGGTCACAGTAAGCCTAGTATTGTTGAATATTTGCTACCACAGGAGTTTGCTGAGCTCTATTGCTTCACATCAGAATTGGTATAACATTGCATTCCTCAACCTGGCCAAAGCTTTTGACACAAATCCCCATGCAGGCATAGTAGGAAAGCTAAATAAACTGGGAATAAACTACTATATCACCCTGGATTGCCAACGGGCTCTCAGACAGGATTCAGGAAATCAATGTACTGGAAGTTATCTTCTTAAGGAGACCAAGCACCAGTGCAGCCCCCCCCAGGGTTCTGTTTCGGGACCTCTCCTGTTAGGCATCCACTACTTTTCTGAAGTAAAAGTAAATACTAAAGGGATCTGTTTGACTAAATATACAGATGACTATAAGGTAGGAGTGGTCATTAAATCCACAAATTATGTGATCATCCTTTGGAAGGTTTGCCCTAAATAAATAACTGGTGCCAAAATCATGAACTGAAACTAAATGCCAAAAATACATTATTGTATCCTTTGTACAGTCATCTATTCCAGGGAAGTACCACATTAACAATATACCCCTACGAGTTGACTCAATTGTTTCAGATTTGGCAACTTATATGGACAGTGACCTAACTTTTGGCCAGCATTTGTCTATTGTTGTAAGAAAATCCCTCTGTATTGCATAGCTTATAAACAGCACCAACAACCAAAAAGAACGCTTATCACCTCCGTGTCTTGAGACGCTGATCTCCGTGTAAGTAGCAGCAACAAAAATAGTTAATAATCACTTTCAATAACCAACGATGAAAAAAATGGTTTAATGTAACAAAACCAATGGTTAAGCGCTTTCACTTGCTCCACGGCAAGCTTCATCAGAACTATACATCGCAAAACTGCTGGCATTTATATATCCTATTTGGCGCCAAAAGCGCTGTTTGAAAATAGTGCATTTAAAGACATAGTATGTAAAAAAGGAACATTTACAATAAAAAGACATTTAAAAGAAACATTTACTGAACCTTAATAATATATTTAGCTAAGCGTGTCCCTATAAGCCTGATAAACTACGTAATATATCGGAACATCAACAAAATTGATAAGATGCTAGCTGACAAACCTGCAAACACTTAACAATAATTCTTCCCATAAAATATGATGTGAAATTATAATATATAACAAAACAAAAAATAAATCCAAATAATATAGGTTACTCATATAAGTAACCCAATTAATATTCAGTAAAAACCCATCAATTGAATACTATAGTGTTTATAAAATCAATCCATAACTAAAAGAGGTTTGATAGAAATAACATCATTTAATCCAGGTATGGTAGAGGCATCAGTGTAGATTTGCCACCAGAATTCTTTATATGATAGTATTCCTTTAAAGTCCCCCCCCAGGGTCTATTTGGACACTGTCCAAAATAGCAAATTTAAAGGAATGTCTATCACCATACTTATTGATGTGCCTGTATAAGGCGTTTTTTTCATCCTTAGTATTAATACTGTATAAATGTGCATAAATGCGCCTAGGCATTGAAGCCCGCAGTCTTGAACATTAGGATCCAACTTTTTATCAAGTTGGTCGACAGTAATGAAGCCTTGTACAACAACATTTAAAAAAATGAAGTTTAAGAAACAAGAAAGTTGTGTGCTAGAACAAAATGGTATCGGTATCATAGAACAAACAGATGTTGATAACGGTGACATACAGCTTTGGAAAAAAATTCAAGTTACATTGGCTGATCTATTTCACTCTTCCTCCTTCCACACATTCCCATCGGAAAATACATGCACTGTGGTCAACTATGTACTCAGTAAGTACAGAAATGCTGTTCGTATGGACTGGATGAGATACAAGAAACTTCAGACTGTGCAATCAGAAATACCCTGTATCTGGAACCATTCTGATATGGTCCCAGTCTACAGGATAGGCCCTTCCACAGACCCAGTCATTATAAACCTTTATGTCTCAAAAGCAGATTATGCAATATCAGACAGCAGCTAGATAATTTGGTGCAGTGGGCGGTCTTGCAATTGGCTCCTCCTTCCCAAACTAAAATTGAGGAGCAAAAAAAAAAAAAAGATCTAAACATATCCTGTTTGTCTTACACTCTGATTCACATTATTGCATTATTGCATTATTGTACTATTACATTACTACATTATTGTATTACTATTATATTATTGTATTATTACATTATTATATTATTACAGTATTGCATTATTATATTATTACAGTATTATATTATTGTATTATTACAGTAGTATATTATTGCATTATTACATTATTGTACTATTACATTACTACATTATTGTGCTACGATTATGTTGTATTATTACATTATTATATTATTACAGTATTGCATTATTATATTATTACAATATTACATTATTGTATTACAGTAGTTTATTACTGCATTATTACTTTATTGTACTATTACATTACTACATTATTGTATTACTATTATATTATTGTATTATTACATTATTATATTATTACAGTATTGCATTATTATATTATTACAGTATTAGATTATTGTATTACAGTAGTTTATTACTGCATTATTACATTATTGTACTATTACATTACTACATTATTGTGTTACGATTATGTTGTATTATTACATTATTATATTATTACAGTATTGCATTATTATATTATTACAATATTACATTATTGTATTACAGTAGTTTATTACTGCATTATTACTTTATTGTACTATTACATTACTACATTATTGTATTACTATTATATTATTGTATTATTACATTATTATATTATTACAGTATTGCATTATTATATTATTACAGTATTATATTATTGTATTATTACAATAGTATATTATTGCATTATTACATTATTGTACTATGACATTACTACATTATTGTATTACTATTATATTATTGTATTATTACATTATAGGTTCATAGGTTCATAGGTAGATACTAGGCTATCTGCCCTAAGGCATTTATAAGCCTAGCCAGAGTGTATTTGGCTTCCGCCTCCCTATTAGATTAGCCTACTGTGCCTCTGTAAAGTAGGTCACAGAAGGTACCCTTTTAAGATTAGTTTACTGTGCCTCTGTCTAGCAGGGACACAGAAGAGATCCCAGGGGTGAATTTGCGATTTCCCATCCACGCGTCAAGATTTCGCTTGAAGAGGGTGAGCAAGGGGCTATGTCTAACATGAACTGGGATTCTATTCCAGAGTGAGGGGAGCCTCTGGGAAATGAATCTGTCCCTCCAGCATGTCCTATTTATTTTTGTGCTGAGGTTTAGGTCCCTGGAGCGTGTAGTTCTAAGGGACTTGGATTTTTTGAGGTGGAGCATGTCCATTAATTCTGGGTCTGACATGGCTTTGTACTTCAGGCATAGATCGCCTCTGACTAGGCAGTAAGCAACTGAGTAGAGCTGGAGTTTCTTTAGTCGAGCTGCATAGGACATCTGTTTGTAGCCCATGATCCTCTTGGTGAGGTACTTTTGGGGTCTCTCCAGTTGCTGCAGGTGATGGGTAAGGTACATCCCAAAAGGGACATTGTATTCAATTATGGGCCTGACGAGTGATGAGTAGAGGGGCACAATGACCTCTCTTGATCTAGATGTGAACCCTTTTGTGATAAGGTGGGTTATATAGAAGGTCTTTCTAACCACTTTGGCAACGTGATTATCAAAGGAGAGATTACTATCTACGTTGGTCCCCAAATCTCTAATTACTTCTTCCGTACTTAATGGATTACCACCTATGTGGTAATTTGTGGGCACCTTGTTTTTCCCAAAGGGGATGACTATGCACTTTTTAGCATTTAGCTTGAGGCCATGGCTCTGGCACCAAGCGTCCGTCTCTGTGAGACCCTTTTGGAGGATGCTTGTGTCAGCTGGAGATTCGATTATGGCTCCCAGTTTGCAGTCATCTGCGAACTTTGTCAGCCATAATCCCCCCGTGTTAGCCTGAACCTCAGAGAAGTATATACCAAACAAGAGAGGTCCCAGAACTGAGCCCTGTGGGATGCCACTTGTAAATGGTTTGGATTCGGACATGGCACCTGTGATTCTGACCATGTGGGTTCTATCTCTGAGCCAGTTTGCAACCCATCTTGTGATATAGGGGTTGATATTTAAGCTGGTAAGCTTATTTATGTTGCCCGAGTGTGGTATTGTGTCGAAAGCTTGTGGGTATTGTGTTGAACGCTTTTGCGAGGTCCAGGTAAGCTGTGTGGACTACCTTGCCCTCATCTATGGCTTTGGTAACTGTTTCAAAGAAATCAACTAGGTTTAAGAGGCAAGATCTGCCCTTAACTAAGCCGAATTGGGTAGGGTCCAGTGTCTGGAGGCTCCCAATGTCTTTGTTTATGAGTTCCATGATAATACGCTCCATAGTTGTACAGACCAGACTAGTCAGGCTTATGGGGCGATAGTTTCCGGGGTCCGTTGTAGCACCACCTTTGTGGAGTGGGACCACTGTAGCAGTACGCCATTCTTTGGGTACATATCCTGTAGTAAGGCTAAGTTTGATCAGTGATTTAATGTGAGGGTTCAGTTCTTCTTGGATCTCGTGTAAGACACAGCCTGGGACACTGTCCGGTCCCATAGATGCTGTATTTTTTGCTTTGGAGAGGGCAGCTTTCACCTGTGCATCTGTGATGTCAGGAAGGTTGCATTCAGTTGGGATAGGCATTTGCTCCTTTGGGGGGGAAGGGGGGGAGTTTGCGCTGAATCTGTCTGCCAGGATGTTGGCTAGTTGGCTATGTCTGTAGGTTCGGTATATTTTGTACCATTATACAACAATTCAGAGCATATCTGGGAGTTTCCGCCCATGTTCCTGACATAACTAAAGAAGGCCTTGTGATTATCTTTAGTGTCTAGGGCAATTTTTCTTTCGAAACTGGCCTTTGATGATTTTATGAGGGATCGAAGTTTCTTGCTAATACTGATCAGAGATGCCTTCCCTTTTTGGGATTTTGCTCTGTCATGTAGTAGCTTCCTCCTTCTGTTGTATAGCTTATTTATGGCTGGGGTCCACCAGACCGGTCTCCTGTTTTTGGAGGAGTAAGTCTTGGTTTTATTTGGGATAGCATGATCCATGCATTCCTGCAGGTGCTCATAGAATGCATTTGTAAAGGATTCTGCGGATTGGGCTGTATTATCCTCTGGCCCAGGGACTTTGAAGGATTCCACCTCAGTCTTGAGAAGTGCAAAGTTGGCTTTTGAGAAATTCTTTACAGTGATTTCCTTGGCTGGGGGTGGGGACGGGATATGGATGTCCAGGGAAATTTGTTTATGGTCTGATCTTACCAATGAGGGGTTTACCACTGGTGTGGAACATAGAGTCCCCATGTTGGTGATGACCAGGTCCAATATGTTGTTCCCTCTTGTGGGAGTGGTGATCAGTTATTCCATTGTGTTAGAGTTTATAAATTCAAGGAACTGTTGGGCGAGGGTGTTTGGGCTTGAGTAGTTTTCCCAGTCAATGTTTGGGTAGTTGAAGTCACCCAATAACATAGAGTTTGGAGAGACCTTCATATTCTCCAGTGTTCTCAGGAATGCCAAGTGGGATTCCTGTAATAGGGAGGGTGTTCTGTAGCAGGCTACAAACTGAAAGTCAGTTTTGCCTGCTGTTAGTTGCACATGGATGGTTTCCGATGCTTCGTGCAGTGCCACTAACCTGGAGGTGTAGATATCTTTGATGAATATAGATACTCCCCCTCCTTTTGTGCTTCGGTCCGAGTTTTGAGGCCAAAACGCATGGTATGAGTTATAACCTGGTAGTGCTGGGGTGCTCTCAGGAGCCTTGAACCAGGTTTCTGTTACTGCACAGACATCGATTTTCTCCATACTGAGGAGAGCCTTGAGTGCGTGCATCTTGAGGTTTAGACTTCTGGCATTGAGTAGCATTACCTTTAGTTTTTTTATCCTTGGGTTGTCTATGGAGGTGGGTTTGTCCTTTGTGCCTTGCCTAAAAAAGGCACTATGGGGGTGGCAAGAGCCTTGGCCAGTATACGAAAGCCTAAGGGTGACAGGTGCAAGCCGTCCCTAGCAAAGCAATGTGGCTTGTCGAGTATGTCATCCCAGGCTGACAGACACTGGATCCCCTTTGAATGACACCAATACTTTAGCCAATTGTTGAAACTGATCATTTTGTCTTTATACTGTGGCATCATTCTTGGTGAGGGCAAGATGCTACTCAAGGTCAGGGTCATACCAGCCTGGGCTACATGTATTACTATTATATTATTGTATTATTAAATTATTATATTATTACACTATTGCATTATTATATTATTACAGTATTAGTTTATTGTATTATTACAGTAGTATATTATTGCATTATTACATTATTGTACTATTACATTACTACATTATTGTATTACTATTATATTATTGTATTATTAAATTATTATATTATTACACTATTGCATTATTATATTATTACAGTATTGGTTTATTGTATTATTACAGTAGTATATTATTGCATTATTGCATTATTGTACTATTACATTATTACATTATTGTTGTTGTGTCTTTCGGCTTTTCCCGGTTAGGGGTCGCCATCGCGGAACTCCAGTCCGCTAATGATTGGTAGTTGATTTTTATGTGCTGAGTTACCAGCCCTGATGCACAACCTTCAATGAAGGTACGCCCATTCACGCATGTCTCCACGCAGAAGGAGCTCTAGCTGAGAATCGAACCAGACAGCGTCTTACTGTGAGGCGACAACCCTACCGCAGCACCACCACCACGGGTTTTTACATTACTATATTATTGTATTACTATTATATTGTATTATTACATTATTATATTATTACAGTATTGCATTATTATATTATTACAATATTACATGATTGTATTATTACAGTAGTATATTATTGCATTATTACATTATTGTACTATTACATGACTACATTATTGTATTACTATTATATTATTGTATTATTACATTATTATATTATTACAGTATTGCATTATTATATTATTACAATATTACATGATTGTATTATTACAGTAGTATATTATTGCATTATTACATTATCATATTATTAAAGCATTGTTTTATTATATTACTACAATATTATATTACTGCACCATTAGAGTATTATATTGTTTTGCTACATTATTACATTATTTTATTATTATAGCATTACATTATTAAATCATTGTATTATTACAGTATTACATTATTGTGTTATAATTGTATTACATTACTGTATTATTATATTACTGTATTGTTACATTACATTATTGTATTAGTATAGTATAACATTATTGTGTTGCCATAGTATTACATTATTGTTTTAATACATTATTACATTATTGTATTATTATAGCATTACATTATTTCATCATTGTATTATTACAGTATTACATTATTGTGTTATAATAGTATTACATTACTGTATTATTACATTATTACATTATTGTATTATTATAGTATTACATTATTGTGTTATTACAGTATTACATTATTGTTTTATTAAATTAGTACATTATTGTATTATTACAGTATTACATTATTGTGTTATAATAGTATTACATTACTGTATTATTACATTATGACATTATTGTATTATTATAGTATTACATTATTATGTTATTACAGTATTACAGTATTACATTATTGTTTTATTACATTATTTTATTATTACATTGTTGTATTATTATAGCATTACATTATTTCATCATTGTATTATTATAGTATTACATTATTGTGTTATAATAGTATTACATTACTGTATTATTACATTACTGCATTATTACATTATTACATTATTGTATTATTATAGTATTACATTATTGTGTTATTACAGTATTACATTATTGTTTTATAATATTATTACATTATTGTATTATTATAGTATTACATTGTTGTGTTATAATAGTATTATATTACTGTATTATTACATTATTGCATTATTGTATTATTGCACTATTATTCAGTCATTTAAACAGCCATACAGCCAGCCATACAGCAACTATTGTTTAAATGACTGAATTGAATGCCAATTGCTAGCCTTACTGAATGCAGGCAAACCATTGACAAAACTTCAGTTTTTCATTGCTGCTTCAATGGCACCCCTTAATAGCTTGCACTGGGGTCATATGCCCTCCCCCTTCATCCTACCCTAGCTGTGGTTCTGTTCGGCATGATGGAGGAAATCATCAGGGAATTTGTTTAGACAGACACAGGAAACCTCCTTCTCCATGACCTAACACAATCACTTTATGAAAGGTAAACCTTGTGTACCTAAACTTATATATATATTTTTCTGAGTCTGACCACCACCTGGGTTGAAGGCTTAGCTATTCCTGCAATTTACCACAATCTGTCTAAAGCATTTTCCACTGTGCTTCATGACAGAATTGTCCATAAGCTCAAAGATCTAAAAGTAAATTAAGGCAAAAAAACTTGGGGTCCACAATTAGATGCATGTGTCAATACAACAGGTAAGGATTGAAGGGCCCCTATTCTTACCATCTCCTGTCACACAAGGAGTCCCTCAAGATCCAACTCCTTTTAGCTACCTACTGGCTCCATGGTCCTGCTCAACAAAATACACTTGAGAGCATTTCCTTAACCCTGATGATACCACTTTTACCTAAAATGCACCTAGCACACAAATATTAAAGTAGAAATGACCTCGCCTTCAATGTCAAAAATGCATCATTCAGGTATTTGCCTGGCCCCAACACTCACACACACAAAGACACACACACACACACACACACACACACACACACACACACACACACACACACACACACACACACACACACACACACACACACACACATAACAGCATTATACACTATTGCTGTGCAACAGCTGAATGTTGACAAAATAGTAAAAGACCTTGGAGTCCTTGCAGATGATCACTTTATTTGATACTCATAATGGTGCTACTATCTGCAAAGCATAAGGACTTACCCACATTCATAGGTTTATAGGTTCATAGGTGTGTACTAGGCTAGTGTCCCTAGGGCCTTTACAAGCCTAGCCCATGGGATTGCCCTGTAATGTGAGACTAGGAGCTATCAAGGGTATAGCCAGTGAATTCTATTTGTACTCACATATGTTTATTGCTAACCTCTCATCTACCTGGCATTTAAAATGTGGTCATATCCCTTGAGCTGTTGCCCTACCCCACTCAAAACTTAATGTGTGTAATATTTTCAGTGGTTCAGTCAAAAACTATTAGAGGTATATTTTTTAGATTTGCAATCCTCTCTGTAAGCTACAAACATGTTTTTAGAAACATTAATTTACATAGTTATAGACATCATACGCCTTGATAAGTCCCAATGTTTCTAACAGGTTCAGAGAAAAATATTGTATCTTTATAGTACAAAGAACATACACCCTTGAGAGCCATAGCAGGGAATACGTACCCCTAGTATAGAACTATTAT